>NC_054575.1:185244-222244 GCF_017654505.1 Polyodon spathula | reverse complement strand
CCAGGTACCTTCAATGACCGATCATGATAGGAAATGTCACTTATATCAAAGAGGGGCACAACCTTTCTCTTTTGGTTCACTTGTCCTATTGGCTGCTGGCAGCATTCGTCAAGAAATCGGCCAGTTGCCCCTCACACACTTCACGAATTGTTTTGTCAGGGACTAAAGTTTTCTGAAATTTGTTGGGACTTCGTAAAAGTGTCGGGAGATCATAGAAGCTATTAACGGGGCATCGTAGACCCTCTCACACTTATTGATCATTTTGTCCCCGACAACCTCATTTTGTCCCAGATTTTAAGAAATTAGTCACAGACTCCTCAGCTCGTCTGCAATCAGCAAAAAACGTGCAGTGTAAGCCCAGCATTATCCAGCAGGGAAGTCCCGGAGCCACAGCTTAAGGAGTTGGGTAACTAAATAAACTAGGAGTTGAGAAAGACAGTTTGCTATATTTAAAAAGGCCTTAAACTAAAACGGTCAATGAGCTCGTGGACTGTTGTAACTGTGAATTACTGCATTCTACACTGGAACTGGAAGTCTGAACTGATTTCATTTAAAAGTTAAATGATTATTTGTAAACGTTTTGTAGAGTTATATAAAGGATAGGTTACATAGACTGATTCCAATAATCAGTGTCTTTTTGTTTGGTTTTATTTTAGAACTCTGAATGTAATTGCTTTTCCAATGATGAGGCTTACTGTGGATATCAGTGCACTGAATAGGTTAGTGGGATTATGTCTCATTAAATGTAATGAAGTGTAAACCTGTGACTCCCAGTTTCTGCGCTAAACCTAAATACACACAGACAAATAAATTGTTTATTTTTTGTTAACTCCTCGACTTTTATATTAAGTAGGCCACTTAATAATCAAAGTAACAGTGTTGATATCATATTATAGGTTTAATGATAAAGAGAATATTGGCACAGACTAAGAGGTGTTACAAAGTTATCTAATTGAATTCAAATACACTTTCTCATTATTATTGTCTTGTACTGAAAACATACATACATTTCAAACTTTACATTTGATACGAATCATAATAGCTTCATACAGGACGGAATTGGAGACAGAGGTAATAGTAATTGCTAATTCATATCCATTTTAAGAAGATTGGAAGAAAACAGAAACTCACCGTGTTTTGTCTGTATAGTCTGTTTTGTTTGTCTATTTATTTTGGCAAATGTGCCGTGTCCTGTTTTTATACTGTTACAACCATTTATTTTCTGTCTGTTCATTCAATAAATGCTGAGTGAGACCATTCGCTCAGATCCACCAAACTCCACCTCTCTCTGTCATTTTATTTCCTGCTTCTGGTCTGACGTCACCTACTCCGGCCGTCACCAGTAGAAGGTGAATTCCTGCTGGGTCCCTGTCCACCAGCAGAGGTTGAATGCCTGCTGAGTCTCTGTCCACCAGCAGAGGGTGAATGCCTGCTGGTATCACTTACCCCACCAGCAGGGGAGAGGAGCAGGAGATGCCTCTCCCTTCGCCAGAAGGACCACGACTAGATGCTGGCGGTCCTCAGCAGCCCTTGCATAGGCTGCTGAGGGAAGCACGGGGAAGAACGGCCTGGCCTCAGTGGCCGAGAAGAGGGCCAACACCCGCACCCAAGCTTGTCCTGACTCCCTGCCTCGATTCGCCCGGGGCGGCCTGTCACTCCGCATCGCCCGGGGCAGCCTGTCGCTCCGCATCGCCTGGGGTTGATGGAACTACTTTGCAAGGGATTGCAGTCAGCTCTGCTTGGCCTCAGGGGTCAGTGCGGCTGGAGCCCCACCAGAGGGAGCTGCAGGCTATGAAAAAGGGGGGAGAGGTCAGGAGACCACCCTTCCCCCGCAGCAATTTCACTGCAGGAACTTACTGGGTCTGTGAATTCCCCCGAGAAGATTCTGGGGACTGGAGTCCCCCCAGAGGGAGCTTTCGGCTATAATGGGGGGAGAGGTTAGGAGACCACCTTCCCCCGCAGCAGTCTCGCTGCCGGAGATCTTGGGGGAGGTCTGGAGGCCACCAACCCCAGCAGCTTTTCCACTGAGGGACTTGCGAAGGCTTAAGGAGTCAGTCTGGGAGCTGTCAGTACGTCTGCTGACAGGATCACCGTTGGCAGCATTTCCACTGCCAGTGGTACAGTGGGAGGAGAGATTCACCCCACTGTCAACACGTCTGCTGACAGCATAGCCAGTAACAGCCTGGCTACTGGCAACATTGCAGCCCATAAACCCCTCAAAGTCCCTGTTCTTAATTCCCCCCGCCACCCCCCCCCTGCTCAGTAGCGGAGGTGGACCATCAGGTTTCACATACTCGGGGTGTGTGTCGTGATGGAGAAAGGATTGGAGATGGAGTGTAGAGTAATAATTTGAAAGAACGACTCACCCTCCTTTCCCTTAACAAACGATTCCATATGGAGGTAATAGTACTAATTGTGATAAGAATATAAGAACATAAGAAAATAAGAAACTTTACTAATGAGAGGAGGCCATTCAGCCTATTTTGCTCGTTTGGTTGTTAGTAGCTTATTGGTCCCAAGATCTCATCAAGCAGCTTCTTTAAGGATTCCAGGGTGTCAGCTTCAACCACATTACTGGGGAATTGATTCCAGACCCTCACAATTCTCTGTGTAAAAAAAGTGCCTCCTATTTTCTGTTCTGAATGCCCTTTTTCTAAATCTCCATTTGTGACCCCTGGTCCTTGTTTCTTTTTTCAGGCTGAAAAAGTCCCTTGGGTCGACACTGTCAATACCTTTTAGAATTTTGAATGCTTGAATTAGGTCGCCCGAACAGATTCAATTCTTTTAGCCTGTCTGCATATGACATGCCTTTTAAGCCCGGAATAATTCTGGTCGCTCTTCTTTGCACTCTTTCTAGAGCAGCAATATCTTTTTTATAGCGAGGTGACCAGAACTGCACACAATATTCAAGATGAGGTCTTACTAGTGCATTGTACAGTTTTAACATTACTTCCCTTGATTTAAATTCAACACTTTTCACAATGTATCCGAGCATCTTGTTAGCCTTTTTTATAGCTTCCCCACATTGTCTAGATGAAGACATTTCTGAGTCAACAAAAACTCCTAGGTCTTTTTCATAGATTCCTTCTCCAATTTCAATATCTCCCATATGATATTTATAATGTACATTTTTATTTCCTGCGTGCAGTACCTTACACTTTTCTCTATTAAATGTCATTTGCCATGTGTCTGCCCAGTTCTGAATCTTGTCTAGATCATTTTGAATGACCTTTGCTGCTGCAACAGTGTTTGCCACTCCTCCTACTTTTGTGTCGTCTGCAAATTTAACAAGTTTGCTTACTATACCAGAATCTAAATCATTAATGTAGATTAGGAATAGCAGAGGACCTAATACTGATCCCTGTGGTACACCGCTGGTTACCACACTCCATTCTGAGGTTTTTCCTCTAATCAGTACTTTCTGTTTTCTACATGTTAACCACTCCCTAATCCATGTACATGTGTTTCCTTGAATCCCAACTGCGTTCAGTTTGAGAATTAATCTTTTGTGCGGGACTTTGTCAAAAGCTTTCTGGAAATCTAAATAAACCATGTCATATGCTTTGCAATTATCCATTATCGATGTTGCATCCTCAAAAAAATCAAGCAAGTTAGTTAGGCACGATCTCCCTTTCCTAAAACCATGTTGACTGTCTCCCAGTACCCTGTTACCATATAGGTAATTTTCCATTTTGGATCTTATTATAGTTTCCATAAGTTTGCATATAATAGAAGTCAGGCTTACTGGTCTGTAGTTACCTGGTTCAGTTTTGTTTCCCTTTTTGTGGATCGGTATTACGTTTGCAATTTTCCAGTCTGTCGGTACCACCCCTGTGTCAAGAGACTGCTGCATGATCTTGGTTAGCGGTTTGTAAATTACTTCTTTCATTTCTTTGAGTACTACTGGGAGGATCTCATCCGGCCCAGGGGATTTGTTTATTTTAAGAGCTCCTAGTCCCTTTAACACTTCTGCCTCAGTTATGCTAAAGTTATTTAAAACTGGATAGGAACTGGATGACATGTGGGGCATGTTGTCAGTATCTTCCTTTGTAAAAACTTGTGAAAAGTAATCATTTAACATATTTGCTATTTTTTTTCTTCCTCTACGATTTTGCCATTTGTATCTCTTAAACATTTAATCTCCTCTTTGAATGTTCTCTTGCTGTTGTAATATTGGAAAAACATTTTGGAATTGGTTTTAGCTCCCTTAGCAATGTTCATTTCTATTTCTCTCTTGGCCTTTCTAACTTCCTTTTTGACTTGCATTTGCAGTTCTGTGTACTCTTTCTGTGTACTTTTTTTTTGGTCCTTTTTTAATGCTCTGTAAAGTGCCTTTTTTTCGCTGAATATTTTTTTTTAATTGATCTATTAAACCATTTTGGCAATTTAGTTTTACATTTAGATTTGTCTACTTTAGGGATATAATTGTTTTGCGCCTCTAGTACTACGTTTTTGAAGAACAACCATCCTTCTTCTGTGGGTGTTTTCTCTATTTTACTCCAATCTACTTCTGTTAGTCTCTGTTTCATACCTTCATAGTTTGCTTTTCTAAAATTGTAAACCTTAGCTTTAGTCATTACTTTTGGGGTTTTAAAAAACACTTCAAATGAGACCATGTTGTGGTCTGAGTTTGCCAGTGGTTCTCTGACCTCTGTTTTAGTTATTCTTTCTTCGTTATTTGAAAAGACTAAATCAAGGCATGTCTCCCCTCTAGTGGGTGCCTTCACAAATTGTGTTAGGAAGCAGTCATTTGTCATTTCCACCATTTCAATTTCATCCTTCGCGCTACCCACCGGGTTTTCCCATTTTATTTGGGGGAAGTTGAAATCCCCCATTAGTATGGCTTCTCCTTTGCTACACACATTTCTAATGTCATTGTATAACAGATTATTTTGCTCACCGTCTGAATCTGGCGGTCTATAGCATGCTCCTATTATTATGCCCTTTGAATTTTTGTCCATTATTCTGACCCATATTGATTCGGTTTTATTTTCTTTGTCCAGGTTTAACACCTGGGCTTCAAGACTGTTTCTTATGTATAGCGCTACCCCTCCTCCTCTTCTGTCCTGCCTGTCTTTCCTATACAGTGTATACCCACAAATATTATATTCGTCCCCATCACTCTCAGACAACCAAGTTTCTGTAACACCTATCACATCATAGTTACTTGTTAGTGCAGTAGCTTCAAGTTCTAGAATTTTGTTTCTGATACTTCTAGCATTTAGATAAACACATTTAATGGTTGTCCTACCTGAGTTGTTGTCCTTGTTTTGAAGCAGTCTCCCTTCTGTTATTACCATAGTTGCAGTAGCTTCAAGTTCTAGAATTTTTGTTCTGATACTTCTAGCATTTAGATAAATACATTTAATGGTTGTCTTACCTGAGTTGTTTTGTCCTTGTTTTGATGCGGTCTCCCTTCTGTTTTTTTGTTGATTTCTCCCCCCTTCCTTTCTAGTTTAAATGCTTCCGAACCTGCTCGAGGATCTTTTCTCCGAGTAGACTAGTTCCCTTTTTATTTAAATGCAGTCCATCCCGTCTATACAGATAGTCCTCGTTGTAGAATGTGGTCCAATGATCAAGATAGGTGAAGCCTTCCCGTGTGCACCACGTCTTCAGCCATGCGTTTTGATTAATTATTTCCAGCTGTCCATATGGTCCTTTGCAAGGTGCCGGTAGTATACCAGAAAATACCACAGTTTTGGTTTTCTCTTTTAATTTCCTTCCTAGCTCTCTGAATTTGTTTTGCATGGATTTTGGTCTGTCTCTTCCAATGTTGTTTGTACCGATGTGGATGACTACTACCGGGTGGTCTCCTGTTCGTTCTGGGAGCCTGTCCACGTTCGCAGTGATGTGCTTGACTGAGGCTCCCGGGAGGCAGCACACTGTTGTAGTAAGGGGTGTCCAAACTGCAAATTGAATTTGCTGTGTTTCTCAATATGGAGTCCCCCACAATCATGACCTCCCTTTTTTTGGCTGCCTGGTCAGCACTGTTTATGGGTTCCTGGATGTTGTGCCTTTCAATTCTCTTGTTGTTGGTTCTGCTCATCATAATTCTGACGTGACTCAAATTTGTTGGGTTTTTTTGATTTCTGGTGGTTGTGTTTGAGAAAGTTTCTTTTTTTTTTTTTCCCTGCTTCTGCCTACCTGAACCCAGCTGTTCTGACCTTCTATCTCCCTGGTGGCTTTCAGTCTGTTAGGGGTGATGCAGACTTCCATGAATTGTGGGTGTGCCAGTTCCTCAAGATCCTGTTGCTGTCTCACTTCTTCCAGCTCCATTTCTAGCATACTTACTAGTTTATGCAAATCCTGGATCGCGCGGCACTTTACGCACACTTGGTTTAGCTCCGCTGGGTTTTCTCGGATTTCCCACATCAAGCAGGTGTCACAGATTACTGGCTTGAAGACCATGTTGAGGGTTTTTTTTTTTTTTTTGAAGTTTAGTTTCTTCTGCAGCCGTCAACCTGCTTTCCAACTGCTTCTAAACTGCTCTGTACTTTTCCACGCCTGTACTTCTCCCACTCGCTGTCGCTTCCACTCACTGTCGCTGGGAAGACTGCCTCGTTTAACTGCGTTGTTCTGTTGTGCTGTTGGCTCCTCCCCTCGCCCGTGTCTCAAAACGGCGCTGAATTTGAATCAGCTGCTCCGAGTGTCAGCTTGTTTGTTATCAGAAAAACACACGCGGCTGTTTGACTTTGAGCTGCTGCTGTGTTTCCCCAATGTCCTCTGTTTTCTGATTAAAGCAATTCAAGATGCAATTTCTCCTTTCTGCTTCGAAACTGCTCTGTACTTTTCCACGCCTGTACTTCTCCCACTCGCTGTCGCTGGGAAGACTGTTGACACCACAAGCAGGCACGCTTAAACTTTATTTAAACCCAGCCCGCTGTCTGCCTGTTGAAATGTAATGGGGAGAGACAACGTTACATCCTCACCGCTTTCTTTACAGTAGCTTTCATTTTCTAAAGGAAGCCAACACCCTTTTATTGGCTTCCCTAACGTGCAAGTGTAGATCGCAATAATTTTTAAATGTAATGTATAAATGTAAAATGTATTTATTATACAATATGTTTTTGTGAAAAACCCATAGCAACCTATCCCCAACAGTAACCTCACACAGAAAGGGCAGCTCCCCTCCCCTTAACAAGTATTGGGACAGATGAATAAATGCACAGCAACTGGGGCTCGGGCAATTCTTCTTCATTGTACCATAGAGGATGGTGGCTGGTGAATTCTATTCAAGGAGGGTGAGATATCTACAAAGCACTGGGTCTGAGTCGGGTTCATGGTGTATTAGAATAAGCAGAGCCACTAGAGGGCACTGCAACACCTTTCTTGGGATTGGATTGTCAAAGTAGCCAAACATGACATCCATGCTACTCCACTATACTGGGTAGACTGGGCACACGCATTGGCTTCCATGACTCGTGGGAATGTAGTTCAGTTTGTTTAGCTTCATACTCTTTCAGTTGATCTGTGGGAGCTGTGAAAAGCCTCTGCATGTTACAAATACCAAGGACTGCATCGGTTTCAAGAGCTGCTCACTGACAGGAAAGTGCAAGCATTAAACTGAGTGTGACTTTTCTACAGTGTGCCAGATAGATGATTGATACAGTACTTGGAACACAATCCTATTGACAATCTCCAATGACTGAGCTGTCTATATTAGTGAACAGTTAGCACTGTTGTTCCAGTTTGATACCTCTCTGTACTTTGATACCTGACAGTACAACAACTGGACAAACTCTATAAAGCGCAGGCCGACCCCTAAAGCCTCTAACATCTTAAACAAATAGATTTCGACCGGGTCGATCACCACTTTCTCCTCGTCCAAGAAAATCTGACCGGAGTTGAAGCCGAAAAGCTTGGACGCTGCCAATATGTCTCGATTAAAAATATGTTGTCAAAAATTGACCTGCCAGGGTCACGATAAGTTTGATCAAACTTGACCACTGACCCCATGATCTTCTTCAAATGGTTCGCCAGGGCTTGTAATTATAAGATCTTGTAATTGAGACAGAGGATGGACACTGGTCTCCAGTTCTTCAAGCAACTTAGCTCTCCTTTCTTGGAGAGCAGGGTAATCACTGCCTGCTGACAGATCAGAGGCAGCAACACCTCCCCAATGCTCTCCACCAGCACCATGTACAAATCCCAGCCCAGCAGGGACCAGAACTCTTCATAAAATTCCACAGTGATCCCATCCAGTCTCGGCGCTTAGGCGTTTTTTATTTGCTGCATTGCATCAGTGAGCTGTTGCAATGCAAGCAGGGGCTCCAAGCCTCCTGTCTCCTCTTTCGAATTTGTGGGACATCCTGCAGGAACTGCTAGATCTCCCTCAGGTAGGTGAGCTGAGTGCCAGAAACCAAGAGCAGACATGCAGGGGGAGACAGTAATCCCTGTAATAGATGTGTATTGAGGTGTGGAGAACAACAAGATAGAAATAGAAATACTGGTTGTGAGTCTACCAAAGAAAACAAAGAAAGAAAAATACATCCACAATTAGAACAAAAAAACTATAAATATGTGCAATCAATATGAAAAAAAAGACAGTCCAATTGGAGGCCTTCTCCACAGGGCAGAATTCACCCCAAAACAATACAAATGACCAGAAAGAAATAAACAATGTCCTTATTGAAATTGTCCAGGGCAGAAAAATAAACCAGCAGTAGAATATATGAAATTGGTAATCTCTCATCCAGAGTTCAGGAAATGATGCAGCCTCAGAGTCAGGGTTCCTCTGGTGTAGGAAATGTCCAGCCAACAACGACTTCCCTTTGGACAAATAGATTGGTAGACTAACCCATGAATAATACTCCCAGAGGAAACCAGGAACGGCTAGGCGAGACGAGGCCCAGAGATCTGAATGGTGGATAGGAACACGTCAATACATTAACTCTTAATTTGCTAATGCCAAACAAAACTCAGCTCAAGAACTTAATTATAATCGGGATTAAAGTTTTAGATACTCTTTTTTTCCTGAGTGTTCTCTTTCTTCTTCAAAACACAGTAGATTAGAATAGGGTTCTAACCAATGAACCAATGCCACACCCTTCCTTCCTTCCTTCCTTCCTTCCTTCCTTCCTTCCTTCCTTCCTTCCTTCCTTCCTTCCTTCCTTCCTTCCTTCCTTCCTTCCTTCCCTCCCTCTCTCTCTCTCTCTCTCTCTCTCTCTCTCTCTCTCTCTCTCTCTCTCTCTCTCTCTCTCTAAACCACTCACGTGCCTGTTATCAAGAAATTGACCAAATGGCTTAATGACACAAAACTAATTAATTAAATGAGAATCAGGGCATTGCAATCAAAGCACTTAAACATTTAAACCAATTAACTAAGAACTGCTGCAAAAAACAGCTAAACATAGTGTTGAGTAGAAAACACTGGATTGAATAATTACTTTTAATTTTCAGCATTTACCTCGAAACCCTTAAAATCATTACGTTTGATTCCTTTATGTTTACCTGCTTACGAATTTTTATTAGACATGATAATAACCTGGCCAGGCTTTCTGCCACACAATTACGTGCAGCAGGCAGCAAGCTCCTTACACTGCACAGGTGTAGCTGATGCTATAACTGGGCATATGTGGTTGTATTGCGAGGAACCCTTCAGCATGTTTCCGTGAAAACGGAGAAAAAACACAGTGGCAACCTTGGTGAGGTATATCTTAACAATAATGCCTTATGAAGGGGTACAGAGAGAAAGAGAGAGAGAGAGAGAGAGAGAGAGAGAGAGAGAGAGAGAAGAAAGAAAGAAAGAAAGAAAGAAAGAAAGAAAGAAAGAAAGAAAGAAAGAAAGAAAGAAAGAAAGACTTTGACTTTTAAGATCCTTTATTTAAATATTCCAAATAAAATCCATTAAAATTCAAATAAAGGTGAAACACAACAAAAGTTAAGATTCCTACTGCCTGAGCAAAATTTAAATAATCCTAAAATACATCGTGTTCTCCTTAAAAACAGATTTTAAACAAAATAAAAGGATCATTAAAAAATCAATATTAAACAGTGTTTTTTTCTTTGTTGAAAACAGATAAAAGCCAAAATAAAACACTGTAAAACAAAAATTAAATAAAATTAGAACAAAAACTGGAGCTCCCCCTCCTCACTCACAGCACACAAGGCGTCTCCCACACACCACCTCTCCTGAAAGTCCTCCAGGTTACTGACCAGTTTAAAATACTCAAACTCTACTCTGATCTGGCTGACCACGAGCACCCTGAACTGAACCACTAAACTGGTCAGTCCAGAACCAGAGAGTTGATTTTTCCTTGTCTTTAAAATAGCCAATTTTGCCTGTCCAATTAAAAAATTAATAAGAACACACCTGTTTTTCATTTTAAAACTGTATAGAACCCCAAAAATAAAAAGCTCCTTACTAAAAACGACCCCTAAATTATTCAGGATTCCCTGCAGTAAATTAAAAAGTGGCCGCAGCCTCTCACACTCACTGTAGCATGAAAGAGAGTTTCCTCTGCTGAGCAAAAAGCGCACTGCTCACTGATGCTGGGGTCCACTCTATGGAGAAACCTGCCTGTGGACACAATGCAGTGTAGAATCTTCCACTGCAGGTCCCCCACTCTCTTGGCGAGAGGCGGCTTGTACAGCACCCTCCACACCGGCCTGTGCCCCTCCTCTACAGCCAAGTAAGCTCGCCACTTAGAGTCTACCAGACCCCTTAGCCTACTATACTCTGTGGCTTTAACACACAATTTGTATATATGTTTTCCATTCATTGTGTGAAAGATAATTTCCTCCACATTCTGCAATTTAAGCAAAGTCCCTCCATTCTCTCCACCGCCCTCACCTTCCTCACCTACTGCTGGTGACACGATCATCCCTGGAAATAAGGAAAGCTGTCTCTGCTCTGTGCCTCTGGACAACTCCTCCCTCAGGACTGCCTTGAGCCGCGGGGAGAGGCAGCCCCTCAACTCACCCATCAGTCTTTCTGCAAGCCTCTCTGAGTGCCAGCCTAGCTGTGCAGTTAGCTGGGAGGCAGTTAGCCAGCAGGAGAGCTCAAGGTTTAACAGGTGGACCATCCTGGTTACACCTGCTTTTAAAAAACTGGCACAGAGCGTCATCGACTGGAGGAACTTAACTGGAAAGAGTGGATTAAAAAATAGGGGCTCCTCAAACAGGTCCTGCCCTGTCAAGGACTCCACATCCCTTTCCACCCTCACCAGCTGCCAGGCTTTTAAAATACTTTGATAAAAAGGAGGAAGTCCTGCTTTACTAAAACTGGTGTTCTCAATTAAAAACAGGTGTTTTCCTAACCCCAGCCCCCCAAATCTATTGAGAAGGAAACAGGCCAGCCTCTTCCAATGAGCCTCCTCCTCAGTGTACAGGAGTCTCTGAACCGCCTGCAGTCTGAAGGCTGCCACCCTGCTGGCAATGCTGACTAGCCCCTGCCCCCCCTCATCACTAGGGAGGTAGAGGACTGCCGGCCTCAAACTGTGTCTCCCGCTCCAAAAGAACTCCAGCAACACTCTCTGGATCTCCTTCACCAGGCCCTGGGGTGGGTCCAGGCATACCAGCTTGTGCCACAAGCTAGAGGCCACCAGATTATTAATAACAAGCACCCGGCCCTTGAAGGACAGTTGAGCCAGCAGTCCCTTCCACCTCTGCAGCCGCCCCCTCACCCTGTCCAACAAACCCTCCCAGTTCTTTTTCATGTAGTTTTCTGTTCCGAGGTGCACCCCCAACACTTTAATACCTGTTCTGTTCCATTTCAGCCCCTCAGGCAGGAAAGGAGGGGTGCCCTCATCCCAGCTGCCTGACAGGAAGGTGTCACATTTTGCCCAGTTTACTCTGGCAGAAGATGCTCTCTGGAACTCATTTAGAGTCTGCTGCAGCGCTTGGACATCTGCATCCCCACTCACAAACACAGTCACATCGTCTGCGTAGGCAGACACCTTCACTGTGGCAGAGGAGGGTGTGGAGGGCGAGGAGGGCACTGTCCATCCAGCTAGCCTGACCCTCAGCAGGTGCAGCAGGGGCTCTATAACCAGTGAATACAGCATACCAGACAGGGCACAGCCCTGCCTTATACCCCTGCACACTGGGAAGGGCTGACTCAGCCCATTGTTGATCTTTAAAATACTAAAAATGTTGGAATATAAAAGCCGAATATAAGAAATAAAACCAGGACCGAACCCGAAGGCTTCCAGTGTATGAAAGAGGTAGGTGTGGTCGACTCTGTCGAAAGCCTTCTCTTGATCCAGGGAGACCATTCCTACATTAAAATCACAAATATCACTTACAGTTAAAAAATCTCGAATAAAAAACAAGTTATCAAAAATAGAGCGACCCGGTATACAATATGTTTGATCCATATGTATTACAGTTCCAATAACACTTTTTAATCTATTAGCGATTGTTTTGGATAAAATCTTTAAATCAGAACATAAAATTGACACAGGTCTCCAATTTTTAAGCTGGCATAGGTCTCCCTTCTTGGGCAGCAGTGTAACCACTGCCCTACGGCAGCTAAGAGGCAGTTCCTTGTGGCTGAGGCTCTCTCTCAGAACCTGGAGCAAATCCTCCCCCATTATATCCCAGAAATTATTATAAAATTCTGCTGGCAGTCCATCGATCCCGGGAACCTTTCCGCTGGAGAGCTGCTTGACAGCGGCGGTCATCTCCTGGTGGGTCAGCGGTGCGTCCAGCTGAATCTGCTCCTTCTCACTGAGGCTGGGTAACCCCTGGAGCAGCCGCTCAGTGTCCTCTATGTTGCACAGTTCTTTATTATAAAGTTCCTTGTAAAAACGCACCGCCTCTCTGCTGATTTCCTCCCGGGTGTGCAGTTCTTTCCCACCAGGAGTCCTGATACAACACAGCTGTCTACTGTCCGCTCTCTTCCTCTCCAGGTTGAAGAAGAAACTAGTGGGGGCATCCATGTCTCTCAACTCCATGAATCTGGAACGCACAATCGCCCCCTTCACTCTTTCCTTCAGCAAGCTCCCCAGCGCGATTTTCTGCTCCTTTAGGTTCTCCAGGGTCTGTTCTTTAAATTCTGAATTTAAACTTTCCTCTAGGAGGAGGATTTTGGACTCCAGTTCTCTCACGGCTGTGTTCAGTGACCTGGTTGCATTTATAGTATATTGTTGACAAAAACATTTGATTTGTATTTTGCCAATGTCCCACCACTGTCTTAAATCTTTATATTGTGCTTTTTCTTTTTTCCAAATTATCCAAAAAAGTTTGAATTGTTGCTTAAATTTTACATCTTGTAATAATTTTACATTGAAATGCCAGTAAGATGCTCTGTGGGGTTCTGATTGAATTATTACTGTAATTAATAGACAGTGGTGGTCAGAGAGACTACTGGGGATGATTCTTGCTTTGATAAATTTATTTAAATCGTTTTTAGAAGTATAAAACCAGTCTAGTCTTGCTCTATATACACAGTCTGTGTGATACTGAGACCAGGTGTATTGTCTTGAACTGGGGTGCAGGCATCTCCATATGTCAACCAGGTCACTGGACTCTAACAATGCAGCCAACTCTCTGGAGGACTGAGGGTGTGGTTCATCATTATTTCTATCAATATTAAAATTAACAGTACAATTAAAATCTCCTCCTACTACCACCACATCATTATTATTAATATTAAAAAGAGCTTGCTTTAATTTCTTAAAAAATAAAATTCGTTCGCCCCCTCTATTGGGGGCATAAATATTAATAAAAACACTGTACTGCCCAGCCTAGCTCTTACTTTTAAAATCCTCCCTTTCTCGATTTCATCCATATCTAGTAAAATTGCCCCCAGGCTGGGTTTAAAAAGCACGGCTCCCCCTGCACTAGTACTAGCGCCGTGACTCATCACGCACAGCCCCTCCCACTCCGCTCGCCACGCCTCCTCATTCTCCTGATCCGAGTGCGTTTCCTGCAGAAAACCCCCCCCCCGCCTGCTTCTGCTCTAAAAACCCGACTAGCTGCGCCCTCTTAAAAGACTGTCTGCAGCCGTTTAGATTAAAAGAAACAAAAACGCACCTTTCCATCATAGCTAAAAAAACTAACAGACTAAAACAAGTAATAAAAGAAGTTTCATAAAACACAGCCATTTTTAAACAAGAGATTTTGAACCACTTTTAAGATCCTTTTTAATTTTCTGAACAATTTTTTTTAATCTATAACGTTTTGGCTGATCAAATTCTTCTATTGTGGCTTTCCTTGTTATAACGTGAGCGGAGTGGAGAAATAACCTTAGATCAGGGAAAAAACTCTCTATTTCTACTCCCCTTTTCCCTTTTGTTTCTATCATAAAATCATTTACCTGCTCAAGCGTGTATAACTTTTTCTTACTGACGGGTTGGCTATCAGGGATGTCTGAGATAAGCGAGGAGTCAGAGAGCTCCCCCTCCATCTCATCCGCGCTGTCCTCTCGCTCGCCCCCGAGAATCCGTTCCTCCGCAGCTCCCTCCGACTCCTCCACACCGGCCTCTGCCACAGCCGTCACTATTTCAGGCGGCTGAGATTGAGACTTGCACCATGCCCGGCTCACCCTGCGCTGTGCTCTCTTCCTCCGTTGGGAGGGAAATCGTGTCTTTTTCGCTACTACCTTGAATGATTCTTCACCATTCTCAGTAGTAGCGGTATTATCCTCCGAACCCGTCAGTGACAGGCTGCGGCTGGGTCTCTTTGTGCGAGGCCGTGGTGTTGGTGGTTCTGCTCCGGTTTCCTTCTGGATCGCCCCCTCCTCGGTCAGCACGGGCTCGCTCTGCGGCTGCGGTGCAGGAGCCGACTCTTCCTCCCGCTCACCCCCAACACCCCCGACTTCCTCCCCGCCAGCATCGCCCTGATCCTGCCCTGTCTCCGCTCTAGCCTCCTTTCTCGGGCAGGCTTTCCTCTGGTGTCCCTGTTCTCCACAGTAAAAACACCTCATCGTTTCGGAACTGACGAACACCACACAATTCATCCCTTCCACGTTAAAATTCCAGGCAACATTAATGACTTGATTAGGATCATTTAGTAAGACAAACGCCTGCCTTCTAAACGACATGACGTGCCTAACACTGTTATTTTTGCACCCCAGCGGGATTCCCTTAATCGGGGACACCAGTTTACCAAAACGAGCTAAATTCTTTTCTAATTGCTCATTTTTTAAAAACGGAGGCACATTAGAAATAATAACTTTCGTAACCGGGGTTACTAGAGGGGAAACCTGAACAAATTCACCTTTCACTGTAAATCCTTCCTCTACCAGCTTGTGTACCAGAGACACCTCCACTAAAAATATTACCAGCGCTTTATTCATTCTTGACGCCGACATAATATTCTCAAACCCCACCACCTCTCCTACTGCCAGCAGGCACTCCTCCACCGAAACCCCGGGGTCAGGCAGGCAACGGACCCCGTGTCGGCGGGTGAGAGCCCCCAGCCCTCCTGAACGAGACCCCATAACGGGATCTCCAAACACAACACCACAAACAAACAAACAAACAAACAAACACACACACCACACTAACCTACGAACAAACAAAAACAAGTAAAATCAAAAAAACTAAGTAACTATAAATAAATAAATAAATAGATAGATAGATAGATAGATAAATAAATAAATAAATAAATAACATTTTAAATTTCCCGGTCCTACCGCACCGGCGTTCCACCTCTCTGCAAGCCCTTCCCACAATCCTCCACGAGAGAGAGAGAGAGAGAGAGAGAGAGAGAGAGAGAGAGAGAGAGAGAGAAAGAGAAAGAAAGAAAGAAAGAAAGAAAGAAAAGAAAGAAAGAAAGAAAGAAAGAAAGAAAGAAAGAAGGAAGGAAGGAAGGAAGGAAGGAAGGAAGGGTGTGGCGTTTGTTCATTGGTTAGAACCCTATTCCAATCCACTGTGTTTTGAAGAAGAAAGAGAACACTCAGGAAAAAAAAGAGTATCTAAAACTTTAATCCCGATTATAATTAAGTTCTTGAGCTGAGTTTTGTTTGGCATTAGCAAATTAAGAGTTAATGTATTGACGTGTTCCTATCCACCATTCAGATCTCTGGGCCTCTGGGAGTATTATTCATGGGTTAGTCTACCAATCTATTTGTCCAAAGGGAAGTCGTTGTTGGGTGGACATTTCCTACACCAGAGGAACCCTGACTCTAAGGGTTGCATCATTTCCTGAACTCCCGGTGAGAGATTACCAATTTCATATTTTCGGCTGCTGGTTTATTTTTCTGCCCTAGACAATTTCAATAAGGACATTGTTTATTTCTTTCTTGGCATTTGTATTGTTTTGGGGTGAATTCTGCCCTGTGGAGAAGGCCTCCAATTGGACTGTCTTTTTTTTCATATTGATTGCACATATTTATAGTTTTTTGTTCTAATTGTGGATGTATCTTTCTTTCTTTGTTTTCTTTGGCAGACTCACAACCAGTATTTCTATTTCTATCTTGTTGTTCTCCACACCTCAATACACATCTATTACAGGGATTACTGTCTCCCCCTGCATGTTTGCTCTTGGTTTCTGGCACTCAGCTCACCTACCTGAGGGAAATGTACAGGAGATCCAGCAGTTCCTGCAGGATGTCCCACAATTTCCAAAGAGGAGACAGGAGGCTTGGAGCCCCTGCTTAAATTGCAAGATCTCACTGATGCAATGCAGCAAATAAAAAACGCCTAAGCGCCGAGACTGGATGGGATCACTGTGGAATTTTAAAAAGTGTTCTGGTCCCTGCTGGGCTGGGATTTGTACATGGTGCTGCTGGAGAGCATTAGGGAGGTGTTGCTGCCTCTGAGTTGCCAGCGGGCAGTGATTACCCTGCTCCCCAAGAAAGGAGATCTAAGTTGCTTGAAGAACTGGAGACCAGTGTCCATCCTCTGTCTCAATTACAAGATCTTATCGAAAGCCCGGCGAACCATTTGAAGAAGATCATGGGGTCAGTGGTTCAGTTTGATCAAACTTATTGTGTCCCTGGCAGGTGAATTTTTGACAAGATCTTTTTAACTCAAGACCTATTGGCAGCATCCAAGCTTTTCGGCTTCAACTCCGGTCTGATTTTCTTGGACGAGGAGAAAGTGGTGATCGACCCGGTCGAAATCTATTTGTTTAAGATGTTAGAGGCTTTAGGGGTCGGCCTGCGCTTTATAGAGTTTGTCCAGTTGTTGTACTGTCAGGTATCAAAGTACAGAGAGGTATCAAACTGGAACAACAGTGCTAACTGTTCACTAATATAGACAGCTCAGTCATTGGAGATTGTCAATTGGATTGTGTTCCAAGTACTGTATCAATCATCTATCTGGCACACTGTAGAAAAGTCACACTCAGTTTAATGCTTGCACTTTCCTGTCAGTGAGCAGCTCTTGAAACCGATGCAGTCCTTGGTATTTGTAACATGCAGAGGCTTTTCACAGCTCCCACAGATCAACTGAAAGAGTATGAAGCTAAACAAACTGAACTACATTCCCACGAGTCATGGAAGCCAATGCGTGTGCCCAGTCTACCCAGTATAGTGGAGTAGCATGGATGTCATGTTTGGCTACTTTGACAATCCAAGCCCAAGAAAGGTGTTGCAGTGCCCTCTAGTGGCTCTGCTTATTCTAATACACCATGAACCCGACTCAGACCCAGTGCTTTGTAGATATCTCACCCTCCCTGAATAGAATTCACCAGCCACCATCCTCTATGGTACAATGAAGAAGAATCGCCCGAGCCCCAGTTGCTGTGCATTTATTCATCTGTCCCAATACTTGTTAAGGGGAGGGGAGCTGCCCTTTCTGTGTGAGGTTACTGTTGAGGATAGGTTGCTATGGGTTTTTCACAAAAACATATTGTATAATAAATACATTTTACATTTATACATTACATTTAAAAATTATTGCAATCTACACTTGCACGTTAGGGAAGCCAATAAAAGGGTGTCGGCTTCCTTTAGAAAATGAAAGCTACTGTAAAGAAAGCGGTGAGGATGTAGTCCTGTCTCTCCCCATTGCATTTCAACAGGCAGACAGCGGGCTGGGTTTAAATAGGAAGTAGCTGTGTGGGTTCAAATAGAGGGGATTGCAACTGGCAGGCAGCGTGTGGAAGCACAGGAAGAGCATGGGGAGCAACCCGTGAGAAGACAGCAGCATGATAATAACAGCTTCCTCTGTCTAACCTGAAGTGCTGCTCTGCAGAAAGCCTTTTATCAAAGGCTACGAGTGATTCAGCAAGTGCCTTCATCAGTGCGATTGTTACATTACACATTACAGTCAGGAGCACCAGCCAAAACTGTGTCGGCTTTGACTGGTCCTACACAATTTTTTTTCTTTATCAGCTGAACAGGTTTATAGAATACACTAGCTTTCAGAATCACGAGTGGAAAATCAGGTATTTTACTTTCTTTACCTCACCCTTGTGTTCTTGAAAGCGCCTCTGTTTTCTACACTTTAGGAGTCTGTGTGGTCCAATGGTTAAAGAAACGGGCTTGTAGAACCAGCAGGTCCCCGGTTCAAATCCCAGCTCAGCCACTGACTCACTTTGTGTGAACCTGAGCAAGTCACTGAACCTCCTTGTGCTGCGTCTAATCTGTGAGACGTTGTTGTAAGTGACTCTGCAGCTGATGCATAGCTCACACACCCAAGTATCTTGTAAAGTGCTTTGTGATGGTGGTTTGCATATGAAAGTAAGTATATAAAAATAAAGATTATTATATATTACACTCATTCAGCTGATGCTATTAAAAGGTATCACCTGAAAACCTTTAACCTGTAACTGTACCTCTTCTAACAGACTGAAAGCCACCACTGGAGATAGAAGGTCAGAACAGCTGGGTTCAGGTAGGCAGAAGCAGGGAAAAAAAGAAACATTCTCAAACACAACCACCAGAAATCAAACCAATTAATCAGGATTTGAGTTCACTTCAGAATTTTGATGAGCAGAACCAACAAACAAGAAGAATGAAAGGAACAACATCCAGGACCCTATTGACAGTGGTGACCAGACAGCAAAAAGAAGGGAGGTCATGATTGTTGGGGACTCCATATTGAGAAACACAGCAAGTTCAATTGAAATGCAGTTTGGACCCCCTTACTACAACAGTGTGCTGCCTTCCGGGAGCCTCGGTCAAGCACATCACTGAGAACGTGGACAGGCTCCTAGAACGAACAGGAGACGACCCGGTAGTAGTCGTCCACGTCGGTACAAACAACATTGGAAGAGACAGACCAAAATCCCTGCAAAACAAATTCAGAGACCTAGGAAGGAAATTAAAAGAGAAACCCAAAACTGTGGTATTTTCTGGTATACTACCCGCACCTTGCAAAGGTCCATATGGACAGCTGGAAATAATTAATCAAAACGCATGGCTGAAGACGTGGTGCACACGGGAAGGCTTCACCTATCTTGATCATTGGACCACATTCTACAAAAAGGACTATCTGTATAGACGGGAAGGACTGCACTTAAATAACAACCTTTTTAGTCTACTTGGAGAAAAGATCCTCGAGCAGGTTCAGAAGCATTTAAACTAGAAAGGAAGGGGGGAGAAATCAACAAAAAAACAGAAGGGAGACCGCATCAAAACAAGAACAACAACTCAGGTAAAACAACCATTAAATGTATTTATCTAAATGCTAGAAGTATCAGAAACAAAATTCTACAACTTGAAGCTACTAAACTAACAAGTAACTATGATGTGATAGGTGTTACAGAAACTTGGTTGTCTGAGAGTGATGGGGACGAATTTAATATTTGTGGGTATACACTGTATAGGAAAGACAGGCAGGACAGAAGAGGAGGAGGGGTACACTATACATGAAACAGTCTTGAAGCCCAGGTAACAATACCTGGACAAAGAAAATAACACCGAATCAATGTCGCTGTAGTCAGAATAACAGACAAAAATTGAAGAAAGAGGCATAATAATAGGAGCATGCTATAGAATGCCAGATTCAGACGGTGAGCAAAATAATCTGTTATACAATGACATTAGAAATGTGTGTAGCAAAGGAGAAGCCATACTAATGGGGGATTTCAACTTCCCCCAAATAAAATGGGAAAACCCGGTGGGTAGCGCGAAGGATGAAATAGAAATGGTGGAAATGACAAATGACTAAACATTCCTAACACAATGGTGCAAGGCACCCACTAGAGGGGAGGCATGATTTTGATTTAGTCTTTTCAAATATGTGAAGTAAGAATAACTAAAACAGCAGGTCAGAGAACCAGCGTGGCAAACTGCTATTGATTTCACAACATGTCCCCTCATTTGAAGTGTTTTTTAAAGACCCTTCCTGCAGAGACTAAAGCTAAGGTTTACAATTTTAGAAAAGCAAACTGCAGGAAGGTATGAAACAGGGACTAACAGAAGTAGACTGGAGTAAAATAGAGAAAACACCCACAGAAGAAGGATCGTTGTTCTTCAAAAATGTAGTACTAGAGGCGCAAAACAATTATATCCCTAAAGTAGACAAATCTAAATGTAAAACTAAATTGCCAAAATGGTTTAATAGATCAATTAAAAAAAAATATTCAGCGAAAAAAGGCACTTTACAGAGCATTAAAAAAGGACCAAAAAGAAAGTACGCAGAAAGAGTACACAGAACTGCAAACGCAAGTCAAAAAGGAAGTTAGAAAGGCCAAGAGAGAAATAGAAATGAACATTGCTAAGGGAGCTAAAACCAATTCCAAAATGTTTTTCCAATATTACAACAGCAAGAGAACATTCAAAGAGGAGATTAAATGTTTAAGAGATACAAATGGCAAAATCGTAGATGAAGAAAAAAAAATAGCAAATATGTTAAACGATTACTTTTCACAAGTTTTTACAAAGGAAGATACTGACAACATGCCCCACATGTCATCCAGTTCCTATCCAGTTTTAAATAACTTTAGCATAACTGAGGCAGAAGTGTTAAAGGGACTAGGAGCTCTTAAAATAAACAAATCCCCTGGGCCGGATGAGATCCTCCCAGTAGTACTCAAAGAAATGAAAGAAGTAATTTACAAACCGCTAACCAAGATCATGCAGCAGTCTCTTGTAACAGGGGTGGTACCGACAGACTGGAAAATTGCAAACGTAATATGATCCACAAAAAGGGAAACAAAACTGAACCAGGTAACTACAGACCAGTAAGCCTGACTTCTATTATATGCAAACTTATGGAAACTATAATAAGATCCAAAATGGAAAATTACCTATATGGTAACCCTGGGAGACAGTCAACATGGTTTTAGGAAAGGGAGATTGTGCCTAACTAACTTGCCCCATTTTACTGAGGATGCAACATCGGATAGCTGTATAATTGCCTGCCTGGCCAGTTTGTACTCGATCTTTCGTAGAGTGGTTTTGCGAGCTCCCTCTCAGCAATTTCTAAGTACTCAACCAAGCAGTTGGGATTCAAGAAAGATGCACAGCTTGCTTTCTTTCACCATGCAGCATTCATAAACCACACTTAGATCTTAAGCTCAAAATGGAATTAGTAACCACTGCAACTTAGAGAATGTGCACTTCCCTCTTCCTGTATACAGCTTAGTCTTCCATGTGGGCAGGGTATTTGTGTTAAACTAGTCTCGTTTAATTTAACAGAGCTTTCAGTAACCTCTCTCATGTGGGAGAGAGCAGTGGTATGACTTGTTTTAAATATTCTTTATCGTTCAAACCCTTTAAGAATACTGCTGGGATGCTCTGTGCATGGGGCGATATCTGTACACAAGATAAGAGGGTTGGTTTCTTGCATGCAATTCTAAAATATCTAGAATACCTCTCCTCAGCACCCTGTTGTTCACTAGCTGCCCTCCAAAGAGGATGAAGACCACAAACAGCAGAGCTCCCAGTATGATGCAGGCAACCACTGGCAAGGACTGAGGAATCTGCGGAATCTGCCTTGGCTTGGGGGGACCTGATTGCGAGAGTGAATAAGCAGTTCAATGCTGTGTCTCTCTTAAATGCAGTGGAAACAAAAAAAACAAGGAACTTATTTTCAGTAAGAAGTGCCTTGGCTATGTACAGTTATCTCAAGTGATTGCTGTTTACACTTTTACTGTAAATTAATATTAAAAATACCATCTGGGTAACTAATGAGAAACCACTCAATCCGTGCTCAAATTCCCATCTCGTCCTGCTCTCCATCAGTTGTGAATCAAGATAATTCTTGGTTTCTTGTCCCTGATCCCCCCTGAACACATTACCTGGATCCTGTGCACAGGTAACCCCCGCATCCGCCTTGTGTTTGCAGTCTCTGTGTCCCAGGAGAGAGTGCCGGCAGTCCCATAGATGGAGCTCACTGCTCCTGCATTCACCTCGAACAGAAAATGGGAGTCCACTTTTTTACACAGAGAATTGTGAGGGTCTGGAACCAACTCCCCAGTAATGTAGTTGTCTGCTGACAACCTGGGATCCTTCAGGAAGCTGCTTGATCGAGACTGGGATCAATAAGCCCCCATACTAACAACCAAACGAGCAAGATGGGCACGAATGGAGCCTCCTCTCGTTTGTAAACTTTCTTATGGAATGCAACTGTGAAACTGTAGTGTACTGAGATAGAAAGACTGATATACTGTCAGTGAAACTGTAGTGTACTCATATGCTTGCATTTCAGACACTGTTCAGCTCAGACCAGCTGCACTTTAAGATTTATGACACTCTGAACTTACCGAAACAGCGCTCCTGGGTGGGGTCTTCGGTACAAGTTTTTGAGCTGTTGGTTGCAGTTTTTTCCCGTTTACCTGTTAAAAATGAAGAACAGGTGTGCAAATTCTTTGAGTTCATTCAGAAGAAAGCAATTATAAAATGAAATATTTCCTTCTTTGAAGATTAACATTTGAAATCACCAAGAGTTAGGAGAGCCGTCATCATGCAATGAGAGAGAAATCTCTTCTGCATTTCTATCCCTGCTTCAATTATGTATGCAACATGAAATTATATCTTCTGAATGCAATCCATTTGCCAGATACTATGCAGTATACATATTCAAACACAGGAAAAGATGACATTAGGCTACTGTGAAGGGTCGACCTCTGGAAATATTCATATTGTTCTTGTATTTTTCTGCACATTTTGATTAGTAATTAATTGGCTATGTTAACTGAGTTGTAGGTTGTTAAGTATGTGTATTGTGGTTAAAATATGAATAGAAATAATTGTGAAAGCAAATATTTGTTCTAAAATAATGCTAATAATTAAAATAACTTCCCTTAAAGAAATATATCAAAAACTGTATTGTGGTCATTTAACAATTAAAAGATTCAGAGACCAATACACAATGTCTGCTGTCCTAACAGAAGACACAGATTAAGGGTTATTCACAGAATAGCATATTTAAGATTATTAATGCCTAACACCTGTCTAGATATACTTCTAATGTGAACTTATTAATGGGAGATAAGGGAATCCATGGATAGTGCTAACTGGGGCATGCAGCCAGTATACTGATCTCTGAATGTTCCTTGTTTGGAGCAGCGTCAATCATTCTGGACAGAAGCAAGACGTTACCTGAACAGACAATGTCCTCCACATCCCTGTCCTCACAGCTGTTCTGTCCCCAAGGCGAGGACGGACACTGCCACAGTGAGGAGTCGTGCTTTTTGCATTTAATATTATCAAGCCATTTGAGAGCAGAGCTCGTTTCAGACTGAGGTTTAATAGATCCGGTCTCTCCGCAGTTCAGATGACGGCATATAAATGTTGCCGCGATTCCTCCCATTCCATTGCTGCAGACAGCACCCCAGGTGCCATTGTAGAAGACCTCTGGCCGTCCCGCACAGTCAAACTCAGCACTAACCAGTCTAAGCTGCTTGAACTCTGTTGAAAAAAATATATACCATGTTTGTTTTACAGCACAGCTAAAGGTTTTTACCTTAGCAGCCAACAGCATCTGCATATACAGCACTCAGAATTAACTGTGTTTTTAATTTCTATGATTAAACTAACTTTATTTGATAGTAAGTTGTGTCCAATAAACCAGAAAGGTACATCTTAAAACAAGAACTGTACTTCTACGTTTAGGAGTGAAACAAAAAAAGGATTTCATCGTTTGAATTTCAAAATGACAGGCAAAACACCCACCTGTTCTCTCTTGCTTTCCATGCTCCTGAAGCCTGCTGCTGCTATTTCATGTATTGTTACTATCATATATTCTGCACTCTCCACTGTATTTAGTACTATTTCAAGTATTATGCTATTATCATGTATTATGCACTTCCCACTGTATATCATGTATTATGCATTTCTCTATTTGAAGTATTATGGATTTTCTTGTATTTACTGCATCTTGTAAAGCGCTTTGCGATGTGTTCCACTATGAAAGGTGCTATATAAAATAAAGATGGATTCTCAATATATCTGCTGAAAACCTATACTTTCTTACAGGATAATTTCTTAATTAAGCTCACAGGTTTTTACATTAACAATGATAGGTATATTTTTTTTAATAAACTGGTGTTTTTGAAGTGTTTGTGATGTGGCTCTTGCTCTCTTATTAGATATGATCGACGCAGGCAGAATAGGAAGCAACAGGTGTATTACAAAATGATAATATTACTGATTTTGAGTGTGTTGTACAGTATGCTTGTAAAAGACAACAAGGAGTGAGTTATCAGAGTCGTGTACCTGACAGAACCCTGCTTATTCCTTTCAGTGTCATTAGTTAAGCTGTAGTGATAGTGTGTTACTGGATCCCTGTGCACGGCCCTGCTCAGTCCCCAGTAGTTAAGCTGTAGTGATAGTGTGTTACTGGATCCCTGTGCACGGCCCTGCTCAGTCCCCAGTAGTTAAGCTGTAGTGATAGTGTGTTACTGGATCCCTGTGCACGGCCCTGCTCAGTCCCCAGTAGTTAAGCTGTAGTGATAGTGTGTTACTGGATCCCTGTACACAGCCCTGCTCAGTCCCCAGTAGTTAAGCTGTAGTGATAGTGTGTTACTGGATCCCTGTGCACAGCCCTGCTCAGTCCCCAGTAGTTAAGCTGTAGTGATAGTGTGTTACTGGATCCCTGTGCACAGCCCTGCTCAGTCCCCAGTAGTTAAGCTGTAGTGATAGTGTGTTACTGGATCCCTGTGCACAGCCCTGCTCAGTCCCCAGTAGTTAAGCTGTAGTGATAGTGTGTTACTGCAGTCCTGTACCTGAACATATGACACCTGCATCCTCCTTGTGTTGACAGTCGTGTTGCCCCCACCCTTCCGAGGCACACTCCCACAGAGCTGATTCGTTCCCCTGACAGCGCAGCTCGTCCAGCCAGATGGGTCCTGTTCCCTGTCCGAAGGAGGCTGTGGCTCTGAGGGCTGCCCCGCACTGGAGCTGCTTGCACACCACCTCTGCGTCTGCCAGGTCCCAGGAGTCATCGCAGACCGTCCCCCAGGAGCCATTGTGATAAACCTCCACCCTCCCAGCGCAGTCACCTCCTCCCCCAACCAGCCTGAGAGCCATGTGATCTGGAGGGGAAGAATCATCAGCAACCGAGAATCAGTGTCAGGCTTCTAGAATCAAAGTCAGGCATCTAGAGTCAGGCGTCTAGAATCAGTTCAATGCAGCACAGTCATACAGCCTGAGAGCTATGCGTGTCTGTATGACTCCACCTATTGGATCATTCGTAGAGCCGGATAAAGCAGGAGGCTAGGGAAAGTAATGTGTTGTGTTTTCAACCCGACAGCCTGTTCAGTAACATTTTAACTTCATCTATTAAGAAGTGTCTCTGCTTAGCTTTGTCACCTCTCTAGAACTCACGCCCCACAACAGCAAGCGATATGCAATTCATGGATAGCCTTTTTACCAAGCGATTGGGCAGGCGTGTAAATTGATTAATTTAGTACCACCAACATCAGGGTTTAGACTGAATCCAACCCAGATTTCTCAGAACATATTCAGTGTTATTCACCCTACACTGTATCAGAGTCCTCGGTACATATGCAATGCTATCCACCCTACACTGTACCAGGGTCCTCAGTACATATTCAAGGTGATTCACCCTACACTATACCGGGGTTCTCAATACATATTCAAGGTGATTCACCCTTTCTGTTGTGCTGTGTTGCACTCACCAGTGCAGAGCACGGCCGCGCTGTTACTGCTGCTGCAGGGGACTTGCTGTGGAAGGCTGCAGTTCCTCAGGTGGGTCTCGTCCCCGCTGCAGTGGATACCTGTCAGACACATGCCACTGTGACCCGCCCCGTATCGAGAGGAGTTAGAGGCTGGGATCACAGAGCCGCAGCCCAGCTCTCTGCACACCACCGAGGCCTCTGTGCTGCTCCAGGAGTCGGGGAGAACTCTCCCCCACATCCTGTTGTAGTAAACTTCCACCCGGCCTTCACAGAGCCCTTGTCCACCAAGCAGCCTGACTGGACCTGCCTGAGCTGGAGCAAGGAATCAGAGACACAGTCACACCATGTGGAGCTGATACATTAACTGGCAGGTACAATAATCACACAATGTAAACCTACACATATCTGGTTACTTACAACTGTACAGGGTTATTGTATTTTTAATTTTAAAATGTCTATGTCCTATTAAAAGTCAAAATCTTTAGGGGCATATTATTAAGCATTAACTAGTCATCTGAGAAAATAAAATACAAGAATATATTTTTATTTTTTTACATGCACAAAAGAACATGCTGCTTACAAAGGTAGATTATTTTTTAGCCGGGACAACTAAAGGAGAGCACTGTGTCCAAGTAAAGGTTAATAAAGGCATGCATTCAATTGTGATCTTTATAAAGCAATAACTACGACTGACCTGCACAGATAACTCCTGCATCATTACGATGAGTGCATTTACTATGTCCTTGCGTAGAGATGGGACACTTCTGTAACTCAGTCTCGGTGCCTTCACAGTCGAATATATCGGACAGTACAGGGCCACTGCCTTCCCCAAACTGGGCCTGTCCTGGGACAGTCACAGCGTACCCACAGTTCAGCTGCTGGCACAGAACTGTGGCGTCCTGCAGGTCCCAGCTCTGATCACACACTGTGCTCCACTTGCTGTCGTACTTGAGCTCCACTCGACCAGAACACCAGTCACTGCCATTGACCAGCCTGGCCTCAGTGTACCCTGCAAGCAGGACAGGGGTATGAATGGGGTTCAATTGTAAAAGATTATAAGTTCATTTCATTGCATAAGAGATACTAGGTTATGCTTTATTAAATTTATTTGAACATCTGAAGATTTGTCATTTATATCCTAAACAACGTCTAAAAAGTTTTGTCTTACTATTTCAAATACATTGCATATGTAGCCTATTAAAGCCATCAATTAAATGTTCCAGTGGTTTGATTTAATATGCAAAACCAATCAAAACTACAGAAGCAATGGGGTGTTTGAATAAATGTGCACACTACTGTACATAAAATACATAGTTCTTACTGTGCTCAAGTAAAACCTGGACTGGATCACGCAGACATTGTGGAATGGGCTTTCATAAGTCATAAACATCCATAAATGAAAAAGAAAATATACCAGCGTTTTTTTTTTATATTCATCTCGGCTAACAATAAGTGGAGGCTTAACTCATAGGGGCTGGTCCCTGGTGGAGCTGTAATTATTCTGGCTTGTTTGTGTGAAATGGAAAGAAATAGCTGAGGCATTTGCATGCCTGTGAAGCACACTATAGCAAGCGTGTTTAAGTGTTGAAGGTGCTTACCAGTACAGATGACGCTGACGTCGTGTGCGTGTGTGCAGTTTTGCTGCTCAGTCTCTGCGGTTTGGCAGTAGGCTAGGTTTTCTTCATTGCCCTGGCACAGGATCTCGTTTGCCCATATTGGGGTTTTACTGTCTCCAGGGTGGGCTCCAGACAACACAGCTTTGGAAATGCCACAGTCTAGTTCCCTACAGACAACATCTGCATCTCTGGAGTCAAAAGACTTGGAACACACTGTGCCATAGACTCCACCCCGGTTCACTTCTAAACGACCATGGCACAGTCCACCAATTATCTTAGCTGTTTTCCCTGGTGAAAGAAATGTTTACATTTAAAAGCCATTGCAAACCATTTGTTTCCCTATCCATATTTAACATTTGAATTATTGCTAATAATTTACAGTATCCCTGCTTACCTGAGCTATAATGTACAAAATGGTCCACTTGGAACATTTGGAAAATTGTATTGAGATACTAAACCTACCAAAACATTTGTGAAAATCTACTTATTTGTATAGTGAAAAGAAAGCAAAAAACATCAAATCGCTTTGTTTTTCTGGGCGGGGGTAATACATCTTGAATCTAATGTGCATAAACACACAACACACATTTCCTGATGTTACTGCACCAGCTGTGGTGAGGAAGAACACGCCTGTTATCACGTCTCTTGTATTTCAACTATATAGAGATATTCTTACCAGAACATGTTTCTCTGACAATTTTAGGACAGGGATTTTTGACTTTTTTGTCAGATTTACAGTCTCTCAAGGCAGACTCTGTCCCATCGCAGAGGGCCCCACTCAGCAAGATAATGCGATTCTTGTTCTGCACAGTATACGATGTTAGATGACTTCCACATCCTGTCTGTCTGCACACAACACTGCCATCATTAGAGCTCCATGAATTTGTACAAACTGATCCCCACTGTCCGTTCTTGAAAATCTGCACAATTCCATCACAGCGGTTCCCTCTTTCCACAAGCCTCAAATCATCGCCACCTAAAGGGAATCAAGTAAATCAATCAATTAATGGCAAGAATGGAAAACCAGCGAATAATCTAGAAATCAGTAACAGCTGTTTAGAACAGATCCAGTCTCTGCAGCAGGGCTGCATTGCAGAAACCCATTTCTGAGCGCAAGATGAAGAATCAGTAATGTGTCCTCTCAAGTGATTGTGCTCACAGGTGCTGCCGCTATGTGGGGGATAACACTCCTAAATAACACTCAAATAATAAATAGACCTAGGCCTTGCTTGTTGTGTTCTCAGACTTAACTGATACTTTACTATGTAGGCCTACTCTACACAAGTAACCCCCATCATCCTAAATTCAAAAATAACTAGTCAAGTATTGAATAAATACAGTTCCGATATGCAAGGTCGCTTCATTTCATTTTTGCTTTATTATTTTTCAATAAGTTAATCAATAAGGTTAATATTGCAGCCCCGAATCAGTGGAATTTGGAATGTGAATGACTGAAAGAAAATATGACTAGTTGCAAAATGTTAACTCCAGCTGACTGGCCGTGCAGGATGAACTTCATAAGAAAATACTGAAAACTGAAATAAGAATGAACTAAGCATGTTGTTATTGTTATAGCTACAATCAGAGACTCAAATTGTTACATTTGTGGCTAGTTACATTTCAGTTACATACAGGGGTTTGCTGTCTTCTAAGGGGGTGATGTAAGGATACGTGCAAAGTGATTTGCGGGTGCGAAACCCCCACAATGCTGCCGTAAATCGTGTTTAGCAGCCGTCGCTAAAAATGCCGCGTAAGAAAGGTGTTTTGCTGGCGTTCTGCACCCACTATCAAATTTACACTTTGCCACCATTAATCCATTGCAATTATATTGAAATGCATTCAATGAAGAAAAGAGCAGTTCACTATGTGTTCTCTGCACTTAGCCTCTTTTCCTTTCAGACCACAGTTGGCATGCTCTGGAGGGAAAGCCAAATCCACCTTTTGAAGAGTGCTGGGCAAATTTATGGATGTCACATTGAAAAGGGCAGGCCAGTACATATCATTTCCTGAGGATACTCGCATAACTGATGTTGGCTACAGGTTTTTCCAAACGACTGTTTCATGCCGAGTGACCTCAGGTGAAAAGACTCCCAGCTCCTTCAAAGAAAACATTTCCCCGTGAGCCAAGACTTACGCTGATGTATGTTTTCATTTTCCACAAATGTCATAGAGCGACTGCTCTCTATACTCCTGCAAGTGCAGCCTCTAAATAGACTAGTCGTATTGAGACCCTCGTTATCATATATGCAGGATCATTATTTGTGCGTGTTTAGTAATTTGCATTGCTCTTAAGCTTACATAATGCAGTGCAAAATAATTGCCTGGCCGCAATGCAATTTGAATTTTGCATCTGCAATTATTTGCACTGTGCCTATACTTCCAACACCCTCTAAATCTCATGCCTTGAAAAGTAGAGGAAACGTACCCTATAATTGTGGTGCTGGTATCACTATAGCAGCTGTTAGAAAGTAACACAGACTATAATAACGGTGTGCAGTTATTCAATGCTAACAATGCACAGAACTGGATCTGCTAGAGATTATCCCAGTGAGCATATTTTTCAATTTAAATTTTTTAAATTTCAAAATGTGATCGGGATAATTTAGATTCATTTTTCTTTTTGGGTTAGCAGACGACTGCACTTTTAATCAAGTTTTTGTGGTTGTTTGTTTCAAAAAAGAGATCAGAATAACTTTAATCCTAGCTAATATATATTATAACTGCATTTTTATATTCAACATACACGGTATGCTTATTTTTTAATAGTTTTAACGTTAATACACATGTTGCCAAAACTGGATTATATTCTGAAGTGTTAATTGAATTCATTCCAATATATCTAAACGCACTGAATATAATGTATTGACTACATGTAAAGTATTAAGAACTGTTACTTCATTTGGGATAAAGTTTTTTCTAGGAAAATGGATTACAAATCTGGATAATTTTGCATTTGATAGCAAATTAAAAAAAAAAAAAAAAAATCTGACCTAGCAAATAAGCTGAACTTGATTTTGCTGCATAGGTGTTGGTGGCAGAATAGCTGTTATTTTAAAAAGAAACAAAATCCTACCGCTGACTGATGCTGGAATAAATCACCACAATTTAGCTTGTAACGGGTTCAACTTTAAATATGATTAATCCAACAGCTAAACATTACAATAGAAACTACTATCTGGAATCTCCTCTCTGCACTTCTCTCTCTATATCTATTTTTTCTTTTATTTCATGTTTATATTATTTTAATATCCTCTTACTATTGTATGTTGTTTACTGAACCATATCCTATGAAATGAGTGTGTTCAACATGTGCAAATCTTTTTAATTTAAAACGTTATTAACACAGGAAAAGCACAGTATTATGTGAACCAAATCATTCCAGCTGTTGTTTATTTGTGTCTGTAACTCCTAACTGAAAAAATAAAAGTGCTAATACATTCAAAATGAACTATATAAATATATATACAGCTCTCTCTCTCTCTCTCTCTCTCTCTCTCTCTCTCTCTCTCTCTCTCTCTCTCTCTCTCTCTCTCTCTCTCTCTCTCTCTCTCTCTCTCTCTCTCTCTCTCTCTCTCTCTCTCTCTCTCGTCTCTCTCTCTCTCTCTTTCTCTCTCTCTCTCTCTCCTCTCTCTGTCTCTGTGTCTCTCTGGTCCTCCTCGTCATAAAATTTGTGTCTCTTTTCTGTCATGACTACTCCTTGTATTTAGTGGTCCTCCTCAACATCATCTCAGTGACTATTAAGTCTTTCGATTTGTCAACTCATCTCTCCCCGTGTTTGTCAAGGTCTCTCTATATTCATTTATATCGAGAAGAGATAAGTCTCTCCTCTCTCTCTCTCCTCTCTCTCTCTCTCTCTCTCTCTCTCTCTCTCTCTCTCTTCTCTCTCTCTCTCTCTCTCTCTCTCTCTCTCTCTCTCTCTCTCTCTCTCTCTCTCTCTCTCTCTCTCTCTCTCTCTCTCTCTCTCTCTCTCTCTGTCTCTCTCTCTCTCTCTCTCTCTCTCTCTCTCTCTCTCTCTCAGGGACTGTGGGATCGTGGGAGGGGCTTGTGTAGAGCGAGTGGTGTGTACTGTGCGTGAGTAAAACTTTTACTGAAGTTATATTCATTTTGTACACGTTTAGCTTTCTTTCTTTATTTATTATTTATTTATTTATTTCCTTCTGATTTGGAGCCGTCATGGGTTCCAAATCGGGAAGTTTTGGGTCGCTGACCCGTAGGCATGGCTTTAAATGTATTCCAGACAGTTCAGTAACATAAGAACATAAGAACATAAAAAAGTTTACAAACGAGAGGAGACCATTCGGCCCATCTTGCTCGTTTGGTTGTTAGTAGCTTATTGATCCCAAAATCTCATCAAGCAGCTTCTTGAAGGATCCCAGGGTGTCAGCTTCAACAACATTACTGGGGAGTTGATTCCAGACCCTCACAATTCTCTGTGTAAAAAAGTGCCTCCTATTTTCTGTTCTGAATGCCCCTTTTTCTAAACTCCATTTGTGACCCCTGGTCCTTGTTTCTTTTTTCAGGCTGAAAAAGTCCCTTGGGTCGACACTGTCAATACCTTTTAGAATTTTGAATGCTTGAATTAGGTCGCCACGTAGTCTTCTTTGTTCAAGACTGAACAGATTCAATTCTTTTAGCCTGTCTGCATATGACATGCCTTTTAAGCCCGGAATAATTCTGGTCGCTCTTCTTTGCACTCTTTCTAGAGCAGCAATATCTTTTTTATAGCGAGGTGACCAGAACTGCACACAATATTCAAGATGAGGTCTTACACGTGCATTGTACAGTTTTAACATTACTTCCCTTGATTTAAATTCAACACTTTTCACAATGTATCCGAGCATCTTGTTAGCCTTTTTTATAGCTTCCCCACATTGCCTAGATGAAGACATTTCTGAGTCAACAAAAACTCCTAGGTCTTTTTCATAGATTCCTTCTCCAATTTCAATATCTCCCATATGATATTTATAATGTACATTTTTATTTCCTGCGTGCAGTACCTTACACTTTTCTCTATTAAATGTCATTTGCCATGTGTCTGCCCAGTTCTGAATCATTACAGTCAGGACCACCAGCCAAAACTGTGTCGGCTTTGACTGGTCCTACACAATTTTTTTTCTTTATCAGCTGAACATGTATATAGAATACACTAGCTTTCAGAATCACAAGTGGAAAATCAGGTATTTTACTTTCTTTACCTCACCCTTGTGTTCTTGAAAGCGCCTCTGTTTTATACACTTTAGGAGTCTGTGTGATCCAATGGTGAAAGAAACGGGCTTGTAACCAGGAGGTCCCCGGTTCAAATCCCAGCTCAGCCACTGAGACACTGTGTGTGACCCTGAGCAAGTCATTGAACCTCCTTGTGCTGCATCTTCCGGGTGAGACGTTGTTGTAAGTGACTCTGCAGCTGATGCATAGTTCACACACTATCCTCATATCTTGTAAAGTGCTTTGTGATGGTGGTCCACTATGAAAGGCGGTATATAAAAATAAAGATTATTATATATTACACTCATTCAGCTGATGCTATTAAAAGGTAACACCTGAAAACCTTTAACCTGTAACTGTACCTCTTCAGACAGCTTACTGATTCGCTGGTGTCAACACAAGAGATAATAGAGAATGCAGACTGCAGGAATAAGTGGTACAAACAGGCTTTATTGGCATTAAACAGAAACACATTCAAAAGATGATTCTGAATTGCAAAACACTAAAACTAAGCGCTGTATAAGAGATTACCAAAACTGCAAAAACTAAGGTTAAACAAAGACAGAGTACAGTGAGATACATTATTCCAGCAAAAGCAGACAATCTAACACTGCAGCCCCATTCTGTGGCATGAGCAGCACAACTAAGGGTCACCCAGGGTTCTGGTGCCTTTCATATGAAGGGTATCAGCATTGTGTCTCTAACTCTAACAGTAAAACAATATACAGTGTATGGACTGCTGGTTACGTGCAAACCACATGCACTAGATTGAACTCTGTTACAGATTGGTCAACATTTCAGTGTACAGATGTCATCCAGTGCCAAGACCACTGTAGCTTAACGCCAACGTAAAACAGAACTCACAAAATTTCTCAGCAAGCAAAAGGCATGTTCCGAGTATGGGCTTCATCAATTGTAAAATGAAATATTTCCTTCGTTGAAGATTAACATTTGAAATCCCCAAGAGTTAGGAGAGCCGTCATCATGCAATGAGAGAGAAATCTCTGCTGCATTTCTATCCCTGCTTCAATTATGTATGCAACAGGAAATGATATCTTCTGAATGCAATCCATTTGCAGATACTATGCAGTATACATATTCAAACACAGCAAAAGATGACATTAGGCTACTGTGAAGGGTCGACCTCTGGAAATATTCATATTGTTCTTGTATTTTTCTGCACATTTTGATTAGTAATTAATTGGCTATGTTAACTGAGTTGTAGGTTGTTAAGTATGTGTATTGTGGTTAAAATATGAATAGAAATAATAATGCTAATAATTAAAATAACTTCCCTTAAAGAAATATCAAAAACTGTATTGTGGTAATTTAACCATTAAAAGATTCAGAGACCAATGCACAATGTCTGCTGTCCTAACAGAAGACACAGATTAAGGGTTATTCACAGAATAGCATGTTTAAGATTATTAATGCCTAACACCTGTCTAGATATACTTCTAACGTGAACTTATTAATGGGAGATAAGGGAATCCATGGATAGTGCTAACTGGGGCATGCACCATGTACACAGATCTCTGAATGTTCCTTGTTTGGAGCAGCGTCAATCATTCTGGACAGAAGCAAGACGTTACCTGAACAGACAATGTCCTCCACATCCCTGTCCTCACAGCTGTTCTGTCCCCAAGGCGAGGACGGACACTGCCACAGTGAGGAGTCGTGCTTTTTGCATTTAATATTATCAAGCCATTTGAGAGCAGAGCTCGTTTCAGACTGAGGTTTAATAGATCCGGTCTCTCCGCAGTTCAGATGACGGCATATAAATGTTGCCGCGATTCCTCCCATTCCATTGCTGCAGACAGCACCCCAGGTGCCATTGTAGAAGACCTCTGGCCGTCCCGCACAGTCAAACTCAGCACTAACTAGTCTAAGCTGCTTGAACTCTGTTGAAAAAAATATATACCATATTTGTTTTACAGCACAGCTAAAGGTTTTTACCTTAGCGGCCAACAGCATCTGCATATACAGCACTCAGAATTAACTGTGTTTTTAATTTCTATGATTAAACAAACTTTATTTGATAGTAAGTCGCGTCCAATAAACCAGAAAGGTACATCTTAAAACAAGAATGGTACTCGTGCGTTTAGGAGTGAAACAAAAAAAGGATTTGACCGTTTGAATTACAAAATGACAGTCAAAAAACCCACCTGTTCTCTCTTGCTTTCCATGCTCCTGAAGCCTGACATCTGTTATTAGCTGCTGCTGCTATTTCATGTATTGTTACTATCATATATTCTGCACTCTCCACTGTATTTAGTACTATTTCAAGCATTATGCTATTATCATGTATTATGCACTTCCCACTGTATATCATGTATTATGCATTTCTCTATTTGAAGTATTGTGGATTTTCTTGTATTTACTGCATCTTGTAAAGCGCTTTGCGATGTGTTCCACTATGAAAGGTGCTATATAAAATAAAGATGGATTTGCAATATATCTGCTGAAAACCTACACTTTCTTAGAGGATCATTTCTTAATTAAGCTCACAGGTTTTTACATTAACAATGATAGGTATATTTTTTTAATAAACTGGTGTTTTTGAAGTGTTTGTGATATGGCTCTGGTTCTCTTATTAGATACGATGCTATCAATAGACGCAGGCAGAATAGGAAGCAGCAGGTGTATTACAAAATGATAATATTACTGATTTTGAGTGTTGTACAGTACGCTTGTAAAAGACATCAAGGAGTGAGTTATCAGAGTCGTGTACCTGACAGAACCCTGCTTATTCCTTTCAGTGTCATTAGTTAAGCTGTAGTGATAGTGTGTTACTGGATCCCTGTGCACGGCCCTGCTCAGTCCCCAGTAGTTAAGCTGTAGTGATAGTGTGTTAATGGATCCCTGTGCACAGCCCTGCTCAGTCCCCAGTAGTTAAGCTGTAGTGATAGTGTGTTACTGGATCCCTGTGCACGGCCCTGCTCAGTCCCCAGTAGTTAAGCTGTAGTGATAGTGTGTTACTGGATCCCTGTGCACAGCCCTGCTCAGTCCCCAGTAGTTAAGCTGTAGTGATAGTGTGTTACTGGATCCCTGTGCACGGCCCTGCTCAGTCCCCAGTAGTTAAGCTGTAGTGATAGTGTGTTGCTGGATCCCTGTGCACAGCCCTGCTCAGTCCCCAGTAGTTAAGCTGTAGTGATAGTGTGTTACTGGATCCCTGTGCACGGCCCTGCTCAGTCCCCAGTAGTTAAGCTGTAGTGATAGTGTGTTACTGGATCCCTGTGCACAGCCCTGCTCAGTCCCCAGTAGTTAAGCTGTAGTGATAGTGTGTTATTGGATCCCTGTGCACAGCCCTGCTCAGTCCCCAGTAGTTAAGCTGTAGTGATAGTGTGTTACTGGATCCCTGTGCACAGCCCTGCTCAGTCCCCAGTAGTTAAGCTGTAGTGATAGTGTGTTACTGGATCCCTGTGCACGGCCCTGCTCAGTCCCCAGTAGTTAAGCTGTAGTGATAGTGTGTTACTGGATCCCTGTGCACGGCCCTGCTCAGTCCCCAGTAGTTAAGCTGTAGTGATAGTGTGTTACTGGATCCCTGTGCACAGCCCTGCTCAGTCCCCAGTAGTTAAGCTGTAGTGATAGTGTGTTACTGGATCCCTGTGCACAGCCCTGCTCAGTCCCCAGTAGTTAAGCTGTAGTGATAGTGTGTTACTGGATCCCTGTGCACAGCCCTGCTCAGTCCCCAGTAGTTAAGCTGTAGTGATAGTGTGTTACTGGATCCCTGTGCACAGCCCTGCTCAGTCCCCAGTAGTTAAGCTGTAGTGATAGTGTGTTACTGGATCCCTGTGCACAGCCCTGCTCAGTCCCCAGTAGTTAAGCTGTAGTGATAGTGTGTTACTGGATCCCTGTGCACAGCCCTGCTCAGTCCCCAGTAGTTAAGCTGTAGTGATAGTGTGTTACTGGATCCCTGTGCACAGCCCTGCTCAGTCCCCAGTAGTTAAGCTGTAGTGATAGTGTGTTACTGCAGTCCTGTACCTGAACACATGACACCTGCATCCTCCTTGTGTTGACAGTCGTGTTGCCCCCACCCTTCCGAGGCACACTCCCACAGAGCTGATTAGTTCCCCTGACAGCGCAGCTCGTCCAGCCAGATGGGTCCTGTTCCCTGTCCGAAGGAGGCTGTGGCTCTGAGGGCTGCCCCGCACTGGAGCTGCTTGCACACCACCTCTGCGTGTGCCAGGTCCCAGGAGTCATCGCAGATTTTAACTTCATCTATTAAGAAGTGCCTCTCTAGAACGCACGCCCCA
>NC_054575.1:150499-184744 GCF_017654505.1 Polyodon spathula | reverse complement strand
GAGAGAGAGCTGTATATATATTTATATAGTTCATTTTGAATGTATTAGCACTTTTATTTTTTCAGTTAGGAGTTACAGACACAAATAAACAACAGCTGGAATGATTTGGTTCACATAATACTGTGCTTTTCCTGTGTTAATAACGTTTTAAATTAAAAAGATTTGCACATGTTGAACACATTCATTTGATAGGATATGGTTCAGTAAACAACATATAATAGTAAGAGGATATTAAAATAATATAAACATGAAATAAAAAAAAAAATAGATATAGATAGAGAAGTGCAGATAGGAGATTCCAGATAGTAGTTTCTATTGTAATGTTTAGCTGTTGGATTAATCATATTTAAAGTTGAACCCGTTACAAGCTAAATTGTGGTGATTTATTCCAGCATCAGTCAGCGGTAGGATTTTGTTTCTTTTTAAAATAACAGCTATTCTGCCACCAACACCTATGCAGCAGCATGTGAATCAGGGTAGCTTATTTGCTAGGGTTATGATTTTGTTTTTTTTTAATTTGCTATCAAATACAAAATTATCCAGATTTATAATCAATTTTCCTAGAAAAAACTTTATCCCAAATGAAGTAACAGTTCTTAATACTTTACATGTAGTCAATACATTATATTCAGTGCGTTTAGATATACTGGAATGAATTCAATTAACACTTCAGAATATAATTCAGTTTTGGCAACATGTGTATTAACGTTAAAACTATTTAAAAAATAAGCATACCGTGTATGTTGAATATAAAAATGCAGTTATAATATATATATTAGCTAGGATTAAAGTTATTCTGATCTCTTTTTTGAAACAAACAACCACAAAAACTTGATTAAAAGTGCAGTCGTCTGCTAACCCAAAAAGAAAAATGAATCTAAATTATCCCGATCAAATTTTGAAATTTAAAAAATTTAAATTGAAAAATATGCTCACTGGGATAATCTCTAGAAGATCCAGTTCTGTGCATTGTTAGCACTGAATAATTGCACACCGTTATTATAGTCTGTGTTACTTTCTAACAGCTGCTATAGTGATACCAGCACCACAATTATAGGGTACGTTTCCTCTACTTTTCAAGGCATGAGATTTAGAGGGTGTTGGAAGTATAGGCACAGTGCAAATAATTGCAAATGCAAAATTCAAATTGAATTATGGCCAGGCAATTATTTTACACTGTGCCCTATGTAAGCTTAAGAGCAATGCAAATTATTTAACACGCACTAATAATGATCCTCTATTATGATAACGAGGGTCTCAATGAGAGCATTGGTCTATTTAGAGGCTGCACTTGCAGGAGTATAGAGAGCAGTCGCTCTATGACATTTGTGGAAAATGAAAACATACATCAGCGTAAGTCTTGGCTCACGGGGAAAAGTTTTCTGTGAAGGAGCTGGGAGTCTTTTCACCTGAGGTCACTCGGCATGAAACATAGTTGTTTGGAAAAACCTGCAGCCAACATCAGTTATGCGAGTATCCTCAGGAAATGATATGTACTGGCCTGCCCTTTTCAGCATGACATCCATAAATTTGCCAGCACTCTGGAAAAGGTGGATTGGGCTATCCCTCCAGAGATGCCAACTGTGGGTCTGGAAGGATCCAGAGGCTCAGTGCAGAGAACACATAGCGGCTGCTCTTTTCTTCATTGAATGCATTTCAATATAATTGCAATGGATTAATGGTGGCAAAGTGTAAATTTGATAGTGGGTGCAGAACGCCAGGAAAACACCTTTCTTACGCCGCATTTTTAGCGACAGCTGCTAAGCACGATTTACGGCAGCATTATGGGGGTTTCGCACCCGCAAATCACTTTGCACGTATCCTTACATCACCCCCTTAGAAGACAGCAAACCCCTGTATGTAACTGAAATGTAACTAGACACAAATGTAACAATTTGAGTCTCTGATTGTAGCTATAACAATAACAACATGCTTAGTTCATTCTTATTTCAGTTTTCAGTATTTTCTTATGAAGTTCATTCTGCATGGCCAGTCAGCTGGAGTTAACATTTTGCAACTAGTCATATTTTCTTACAGTCATTCACATTCCAAATTCCACTGATTCAGGGCTGCAACATTAACCTTATTGATTAACTTATTGAAAAATAATAAAGCAAAAATGAAATGAAACAACCTTGCATACCGGAACTATGTTTATTCAATAGTTGACTAGTTATTTTTGAATTATTGTGATGGGGGTTACTTGTGTAGAGTAGGCCTACATAGTAAAGTATCAGCTAAGTCTGAGAACACAACAAGCAAGGCCTAGGTCTATTTATTATTTGAGTGTTATTTAGGATTGTAGGTATTTATTGGGATGGAGAGGTGCTTTGTGCTTTTCAACTTGCTCGAGCATGCGCAAATGATTTTAGCTCAGAAATCAATGAACCGCCCGTCTGAAAGAGGTACGATGTATTGAGTTTGGCTCTTAAAGTGTTTTTTAATATCATTTTTTTCACAATTCAGCAAAGGTATGTGACTTTAACTGATGAGCAACAAATTGGGTGATCTAAAATTGTAAACATACGATTCTGTGGGTGAACTACAGTTTGCCTTGTTAATAATTATTTGTGACGTAGTCAATCACAGCATTGAGAGCGTACCATTTTCTGATGATACTCGTGTCGAGTTTTGGTACGGGTACCGCATTCTGACGATGTACCGCATTCAAAATTGTTCTTAGTGTAGTTGTTCTCTATTGTGTGTAGGCATATTTTTTAAATTTCGCCATAATTTGCGATTCAGTTTTAAAATCCTCCGTATCTTAACTGTAATGCAGTTTTAAATCCCGCTAACAAGCCTCCATTCCTAATTGTAATCTCATTTTAAATCTCGCAAGTTAGGTCAAAATCTATGCAGCACTGTTTGGAGGTAAAGTCTCTGTCTCCAATAGAAATGTAGGAATGTGCTGCCACTCAGTAGTTGGGGCGGGTTTAAAGTATTCAGAGCGAATCAATGACAGATACAAGTCAGGAAGGCGGGACATTGCCCAGCTGCACTGGGAAAGTTTTTTTTTTTGTAGTAATATTTTTATGAATTGGAAAGGGGTGGTCAAAGTGAATTGAGTAAACCTTTGCCACTCTTCTTCCTGTGTTTATTGGCTGTACACCGATTTCAGTTTTTTTTGTATCGGGTGCATGGGGTGGGTGGTTGTTTTTTATCGTTTTTTTTAATCGGTTAAAACCAGAAATCAAAGCCCTAGATATATTGTACATGCTGTAAAATATGTATGCATCATTAGGTAAATCAAATTAGTATTTTCAGCTGCAGACAAAATCCATATAATTGTAGCATGTACCGTCGCATTAAAATAACAACATCGAAAATCCTCCAGCATAGGAAATGAATGTGGATGGCAGTATTCCGCGCAGGGAGGCTGGGAGACCCGCAGTCCGAGATGAGTTCTAGGAGATCGGCTGCAGAGGGCAGATATCCCGCACCGAGCGGCAGCACCTGTGAGCACAATCACTTGAGAGGACACATTACTGATTCTTCATCTTGCGCTCAGAAATGGGTTTCTGCAATGCAGCCCTGCTGCAGAGACTGGATCTGTTCTAAAAAGCTGTTACTGATTTCTCGATTATTCGCTGGTTTTCCATTCTTGCCATTAATTGATTGATTAACTTGATTCCCTTTAGATGGCGATGATTTGAGGCTTGTGGAAAGAGGGAACCGCTGTGATGGAATTGTGCAGATTTTCAAGAACGGACAGTGGGGATCAGTTTGTACAAATTCATGGGGCCTTAATGATGGCAGTGTTGTGTGCAGACAGACAGGATGTGGAAGTCATCTAACATGGTATACTGTGCAGAACAAGAATCGCACCATCTTGCTGAGTGGGGCCCTCTGCGATGGGACAGAGTCTGCCTTGAGAGACTGTAAATCTGACAAAAAAGTCAAAAATCCCTGTCCTAAAATTGTCAGAGAAACATGTTCTGGTAAGAATATCTCTATATAGTTGAAATACAAGAGACGTGATAACAGGCGTGTTCTTCCTCACCACAGCTGGTGCAGTAACATCAGGAAATGTGTGCTGTGTGTTTATGCACATTAGATTCAAGATGTATTACCCCCGCCCAGAAAAACAAAACGATTTGATGTTTTTTGCTTTCTTTTCGCAATACAAATAAGTAGATTTTCAGAAATGTTTTGGTAGGTTTAGTATCTCAATACAATTTTCCAAATGTTCCAAGTGGACCATTTTGTACATTGTAGCTCAGGTAAGCAGGGATACTGTAAATTATTAGCAATAATTCAAATGTTAAATATGGATAAGGAAACAAATGGTTTGCAATGGCTTTTAAATGTAAACATTTCTTTCACCAGGGAAAACAGCTAAGATAATTGGTGGACTGTGCCATGGTCGTTTAGAAGTGAACCGGGGTGGAGTCTATGGCACAGTGTGTTCCAAGTCTTTTGACTCCAGAGATGCAGATGTTGTCTGTAGGGAACTAGACTGTGGCATTTCCAAAGCTGTGTTGTCTGGAGCCCACCCTGGAGACAGTAAAACCCCAATATGGGCAAACGAGATCCTGTGCCAGGGCAATGAAGAAAACCTAGCCTACTGCCAAACCGCAGAGACTGAGCAGCAAAACTGCACACACGCACACGACGTCAGCGTCATCTGTACTGGTAGGCACCTTCAACACTTTTTAAACACGCTTGCTATAGTGTGCTTCACAGGCATGCAAATGCCTCAGCTATTTCTTTCCATTTCACACAAACAAGCCAGAATAATTACAGCTCCACCGGGGACCAGCCCCTAAGAGTTAAGCCTCCACTTATTGTTAGCCGAGATGAATATAAAAAAAAACGCTGGTATATTTTCTTTTTCATTTATGGATGTTTATGACTTATGAAAGCCCATTCCACAATGTCTGTGTGATCCAGTCCAGGTTTTACTTGAGCACAGTAAGAACTATGTATTTTATGTACAGTAGTGTGCACATTTATTCAAACACCCCATTGCTTCTGTAGTTTTGATTGGTTTTGCATATTAAATCAAACCACTGGAACATTTAATTGATGGCTTTAATAGGCTACATATGCAATGTAGTTTAGATTAGTTTAAGATGCCTAATTAAAGCACAAAGTGGTCTAACATTTTCATACACGAGTGCCTATTGTTTCTGTATCACTGATTACTGACCAAGAATTGAAATTCTCACACCCAGTTTGCATTCAGGTAGGTATATAAAGGATATAAATGACAAATCTTCAGATGTTCAAATAAATTTAATAAAGCATAACCTAGCGTGCAGATAGAACATACTCAGTCTAGCAATATAATTTACATACATGATACTATAAGCTCCCATAGTGGTATGGTAACTTAGAAAAATAGTGCATGCTTATTTTAGTTTGCACAGCATGCAAAATAGAATATGATACAGACTTCACTCTTCAGTCTCAATGGATGTTGGATTTCAATTTATACAGATGGAAATAATTTTATAAATCTCATATGAGACACCAGTCGATCACTGCCGAAATTCCAGAACATCAAATTAAACTAACAACACCACTCCTGAGTACGAGTTTGATCAGAACCGATCTTCTCAAACGAACGTCACAACATTACATCTCTTATGCAATGAAATGAACTTAAAAACTTTTACAATTGAACCCCTGTCCTGCTTGCAGGGTACACTGAGGCCAGGCTGGTCAATGGCCGTGACCGGTGTTCTGGTCGAGTGGAGCTCAAGTACGACAGCAAGTGGAGCACAGTGTGTGATCAGAGCTGGGACCTGCAGGACGCCACAGTTCTGTGCCAGCAGCTGAACTGTGGGTACGCTGTGACTGTCCCAGGACAGGACCAGTTTGGGGAAGGCAGTGGCCCTGTACTGTCCGATATATTCGACTGTGAAGGCACCGAGACTGAGTTACAGAAGTGTCCCATCTCTACGCAAGGACATAGTAAATGCACTCATCGTAATGATGCAGGAGTTATCTGTGCAGGTTAGTCGTAGTTATTGCTTTAAAAAGATCACATTGAATGCATGCCTTTATTAACCTTTACTTGGACACAGTGCTCTCCTTTAGTTGTCCTGACTAAAAAATAATCTACCTTTATAAGCAGCATGTTCTTTTGTGCATGTAAAAAAATAAGAATATATTCTTGTATTTTATTCTCTCAGATGACTAGTTAATGCTTAATAATATGCCCCTAAAGATTTTGACTTTTAATAGGACATAGACATTTTAAAATTAAAACTACAATAACCTTGTACAGTTGTAAGTAACCAGATATGTGTAGGTTTACATTGTGTGATTATTGTACCTGCCAGTTAATGTATCAGCTCCACATGGTGTGACTGTGTCTCTGATTCCTTGCTCCAGCTCAGGCAGGTCCAGTCAGGCTGCTTGGTGGACAAGGGCTCTGTGAAGGCCGGGTGGAAGTTTACTACAACAGGATGTGGGGGAGAGTTCTCCCCGACTCCTGGAGCAGCACAGAGGCCTCGGTGGTGTGCAGAGAGCTGGGCTGCGGCTCTGTGATCCCAGCCTCTAACTCCTCTCGATACGGGGCGGGTCACAGTGGCGTGTGTCTGACAGGTATCCACTGCAGCGGGGACGAGACCCACCTGAGGAACTGCAGCCTTCCACAGCAAGTCCCCTGCAACAGCAGTAACAGCGCGGCCGTGCTCTGCACTGGTGAGTGCAACACAGCACAACAGAAAGGGTGAATCACCTTGAATATGTATTGAGAACCCCGGTATAGTGTAGGGTGAATCACCTTGAATATGTACTGAGAACCCCGGTACAGTGTAGGGTGAATCACCTTCCATATGTACCGAGGACTCTGATACAGTGTAGGGTGAATAACACTGAATATGTTCTGAGAAATCTGGGTTGGATTCAGTCTAAACCCTGATGTTGGTGGTACTAAATTAATCAATTTACACGCCTGCCCAATCGCTTGGTAAAAAGGCTATCCATGAATTGCATATCGCTTGCTGTTGTGGGGCGTGAGTTCTAGAGAGGTGACAAAGCTAAGCAGAGGCACTTCTTAATAGATGAAGTTAAAATGTTACTGAACAGGCTGTCGGGTTGAAAACACAACACATTACTTTCCCTAGCCTCCTGCTTTATCCGGCTCTACGAATGATCCAATAGGTGGAGTCATACAGACACGCATAGCTCTCAGGCTGTATGACTGTGCTGCATTGAACTGATTCTAGACGCCTGACTCTAGATGCCTGACTTTGATTCTAGAAGCCTGACACTGATTCTCGGTTGCTGATGATTCTTCCCCTCCAGATCACATGGCTCTCAGGCTGGTTGGGGGAGGAGGTGACTGCGCTGGGAGGGTGGAGGTTTATCACAATGGCTCCTGGGGGACGGTCTGCGATGACTCCTGGGACCTGGCAGACGCAGAGGTGGTGTGCAAGCAGCTCCAGTGCGGGGCAGCCCTCAGAGCCACAGCCTCCTTCGGACAGGGAACAGGACCCATCTGGCTGGACGAGCTGCGCTGTCAGGGGAACGAATCAGCTCTGTGGGACTCGGAAGGGTGGGGGCAACACGACTGTCAACACAAGGAGGATGCAGGTGTCATGTGTTCAGGTACAGGACTGCAGTAACACACTATCACTACAGCTTACAGGGATCCAGTACTGGCTTAACTACTGGGGACTGAGCAGGGCTGTGCACAGGGATCCAGTAACACACTATCACTACAGCTTAACTACTGGGGACTGAGCAGGGCCGTGCACAGGGATCCAGTAACACACTATCACTACAGCTTAACTACTGGGGACTGAGCAGGGCTGTGCACAGGGATCCAGTAACACACTATCACTACAGCTTAACTACTGGGGACTGAGCAGGGCTGTGCACAGGGATCCAGTAACACACTATCACTACAGCTTAACTACTGGGGACTGAGCAGGGCTGTGCACAGGGATCCAGTAACACACTATCACTACAGCTTAACTACTGGGGACTGAGCAGGGCTGTGCACAGGGATCCAGTAACACACTATCACTACAGCTTAACTACTGGGGACTGAGCAGGGCCGTGCACAGGGATCCATTAACACACTATCACTACAGCTTAACTACCAGGGACTGAGCAGGGCCGTGCACAGGGATCCATTAACACACTATCACTACAGCTTAACTACCAGGGACTGAGCAGGGCCGTGCACAGGGATCCAGTAACACACTATCACTACAGCTTAACTACTGGGGACTGAGCAGGGCTGTGCACAGGGATCCAGTAACACACTATCACTACAGCTTAACTAATGACACTGAAAGGAATAAGCAGGGTTCTGTCAGGTACACGACTCTGATAACTCACTCCTTGATGTCTTTTACAAGCGTACTGTACAACACTCAAAATCAGTATTATTATCATTTTGTAATACACCTGCTGCTTCCTATTCTGCCTGCGTCTATTGATAGCATCGTATCTAATAAGAGAACCAGAGCCATATCACAAACACTTCAAAAACACCAGTTTATTAAAAAAATATACCTATCATTGTTAATGTAAAAACCTGTGAGCTTAATTAAGAAATTATCCTGTAAGAAAGTGTAGGTTTTCAGCAGATATATTGAGAATCCATCTTTATTTTATATAGCACCTTTCATAGTGGAACACATCGCAAAGCGCTTTACAAGATGCAGTAAATACAAGAAAATCCATAATACTTCAAATAGAGAAATGCATAATACATGATATACAGTGGGAAGTGCATAATACATGATAATAGCATAATGCTTGAAATAGTACTAAATACAGTGGAGAGTGCAGAATATATGATAGTAACAATACATGAAATAGCAGCAGCAGCTAATAACAGATGTCAGGCTTCAGGAGCATGGAAAGCAAGAGAGAACAGGTGGGTGTTTTGCCTGTCATTTTGAAATTCAAACGATGAAATCCTTTTTTTGTTTCACTCCTAAACGTAGAAGTACAGTTCTTGTTTTAAGATGTACCTTTCTGGTTTATTGGACACAACTTACTATCAAATAAAGTTAGTTTAATCATAGAAATTAAAAACACAGTTAATTCTGAGTGCTGTATATGCAGATGCTGTTGGCTGCTAAGGTAAAAACCTTTAGCTGTGCTGTAAAACAAACATGGTATATATTTTTTTCAATAGAGTTCAAGCAGCTTAGACTGGTTAGTGCTGAGTTTGACTGTGCGGGACGGCCAGAGGTCTTCTACAATGGCACCTGGGGTGCTGTCTGCAGCAATGGAATGGGAGGAATCGCGGCAACATTTATATGCCGTCATCTGAACTGCGGAGAGACCGGATCTATTAAACCTCAGTCTGAAACGAGCTCTGCTCTCAAATGGCTTGATAATATTAAATGCAAAAAGCACGACTCCTCACTGTGGCAGTGTCCGTCCTCGCCTTGGGGACAGAACAGCTGTGAGGACAGGGATGTGGAGGACATTGTCTGTTCAGGTAACGTCTTGCTTCTGTCCAGAATGATTGACGCTGCTCCAAACAAGGAACATTCAGAGATCAGTATACTGGCTGCATGCCCCAGTTAGCACTATCCATGGATTCCCTTATCTCCCATTAATAAGTTCACATTAGAAGTATATCTAGACAGGTGTTAGGCATTAATAATCTTAAATATGCTATTCTGTGAATAACCCTTAATCTGTGTCTTCTGTTAGGACAGCAGACATTGTGTATTGGTCTCTGAATCTTTTAATTGTTAAATGACCACAATACAGTTTTTGATATATTTCTTTAAGGGAAGTTATTTTAATTATTAGCATTATTTTAGAACAAATATTTGCTTTCACAATTATTTCTATTCATATTTTAACCACAATACACATACTTAACAACCTACAACTCATTTAACATAGCCAATTAATGACTAATCAAAATGTGCAGAAAAATATAAGAACAATATGAATATTTCCAGAGGTCGACCCTTCACAGTAGCCTAATGTCATCTTTTCCTGTGTTTGAATATGTATACTGCATAGTATCTGGGCAAATGGATTGCATTCAGAAGATATAATTTCATGTTGCATACATAATTGAAGCAGGGATAGAAATGCAGAAGAGATTTCTTTCTCATTGCATGATGACGGCTCTCCTAACTCTTGGTGATTTCAAATGTTAATCTTCAAAGAAGGAAATATTTCATTTTATAATTGCTTTCTGCTGAATGAACTCAAAGAATTTGCACACCTGTTCTTCATTTTTAACAGGTAAAAGGGAAAAAACTGCAACCAACAGCTCAAAAACTTGTACAGAAGACCCCACCCAGGAGCGCTGTTTCGGTAAGTTCAGAGTGTCATAAATCTTAAAGTGCAGTGCTGGAAATAATTAATCAAAACGCATGGCTGAAGACGTGGTGCATACGGGAAGGCTTCACCTATCTTGATCATTGGACCACATTCTACAACGAGGACTATCTGTATAGACGGGATGGACTGCATTTAAATAACAAGGGAACTAGTCTACTCGGAGAAAAGATCCTCAAGCAGGTTCGGAAGCATTTAAACTAGAAAGGAAGGGGGGAGAAATCAACAAAAAAACAGAAGGGAGACTGCATCAAAACAAGAACAACAACTCAGGTAAGACAACCATTAAATGTATTTATCTAAATGCTAGAAGTATCAGAAACAAAATTCTAGAACTTGAAGCTCCTGCACTAACAGGTAACTATGATGTGATAGGTGTTACAGAAACGTGGTTATCTGAGAGTGATGGGGACGAATATAATATTTGTGGGTATACACTGTATAGGAAAGACAGGCAGGACAGAAGAGGAGGAGGGGTAGCGCTATACATAAGAAACAGTCTTGAAGCCCAGGTGTTAAACCTGGACAAAGAAAATAAAACCGAATCAATATGGGTCAGAATAACAGACAAAAATTCAAAAGGCATAATAATAGGAGCATGCTATAGACCGCCAGATTCAGACGGTGAGCACAATAATCTGTTATACAATGACATTAGAAATGTGTGTAGCAAAGGAGAAGCCATACTAATGGGGGATTTCAACTTCCCCCAAATAAAATGGGAAAACCCGGTGGGTAGCGCGAAGGATGAAATAGAAATGGTGGAAATGACAAATGACTGCTTCCTAACACAATTTGTGAAGGCACCCACTAGAGGGGAGGCATGCCTTGATTTAGTCTTTTCAAATAACGAAGATAGAATAACTAAAACAGAGGTCAGAGAACCACTGGCAAACTCAGACCACAACATGGTCTCATTTGAAGTGTTTTTTAAATCCCCAAAAGTAAAGACTAAAGTTAAGGTTTACAATTTTAGAAAAGCAAACTATGAAGGCATGAAACAGAGACTAACAGAAGTAGATTGGAGTAAAATAGAGAAAACACCCACAGAAGAAGGATGGTTGTTCTTCAAAAATGTAGTACTAGAGGCGCAAAACAATTACATCCCTAAAGTAGACAAATCTAAATGTAAAACTAAATTGCCAAAATGGTTTAATAGATCAATTAAAAAAATATTCAGCGAAAAAAGGCACTTTACAGAGCATTAAAAAAGGACCAAAAAGAAAGTACACAGAAAGAGTACACGGAACTGCAAACGCAAGTCAAAAAGGAAGTTAGAAAGGCCAAGAGAGAAATAGAAATGAACATTGCTAAGGGAGCTAAAACCAATTCCAAAATGTTTTTCCAATATTACTACAGCAAGAGACCATTCAAAGAGGAGATTAAATGTTTAAGAAATACAAATGGCAAAATCGTAGATGAAGAAAAAAAAATAGCAAATATGTTAAATGATTACTTTTCACAAGTTTTTACAAAGGAAGATACTGACAACATGCCCCACATGTCATCCAGTTCCTATCCAGTTTTAAATAACTTTAGCATAACTGAGGCAGAAGTGTTAAAGGGACTAGGAGCTCTTAAAATAAACAAATCCCCTGGGCCGGACGAGATCCTCCCAGTAGTACTCAAAGAAATGAAAGAAGTTATTTACAAACCGCTAACTAAGATCATGCAACAGTCTCTTGACACAGGGGTGGTACCGACAGACTGGAACATTGCAAACGTAATACCGATCCACAAAAAGGGAAGCAAAACTGAACCAGGTAACTACATACCAGTAAGCCTGGCTTCTATTATATGCAAACTTATGGAAGCTATAATAAGATCCAAAATGGAAAATTACCTATATGGTAACAAGGTCCTGGGAGACAGTCAACATGGTTTTAGGAAAGGGAGATCGTGCCTAACTAACTTGCTTGATTTTTTTGAGGATGCAACATCGATAATGGATAATTGCAAAGCATATGACATGGTTTATTTAGATTTCCAGAAAGCTTTTGACAAAGTCCCGCACAAAAGATTAATTCTCAAACTGAACGCAGTTGGGATTCAAGGAAACACATGTACATGGATTAGGGAGTGGTTAACATGTAGAAAACAGAAAGTACTGATTAGAGGAGAAACCTCAGAATGGAGTGTGATAACCAGTGGAGTACCACAAGGATCAGTATTAGGTCCTCTGCTATTCCTAATCTACATTAATGATTTAGATTCTGGTATAGTAAGCAAACTTGTTAAATTTGCAGACGACACAAAAGTAGGAGGAGTGGCAAACACTGTTGCAGCAGCAAAGGTCATTCAAAATGATCTAGACAAGATTCAGAACTGGGCAGACACATGGCAAATGATAGTTAATAGAGAAAAGTGTAAGGTACTGCATGCAGGTAATAAAAATGTGCATTATAAATATCATATGGGAGATACTGAAATTGGAGAAGGAATCTATGAAAAAGACCTGGGAGTTGTTGTTGACTCAGAAATGTCTTCATCTAGACAATGTGGGGAAGCTATAAAAAAGGCTAACAAGATGCTCGGATATATTGTGAAAAGTGTTGAATTTAAATCAAGGGAAGTAATGTTAAAACTGTACAATGCACTAGTAAGACCTCATCTTGAATATTGTGTTCAGTTCTGGTCACCTCGCTATAAAAAAAGATATTGCTGCTCTAGAAAGAGTGCAAAGAAGAGCGACCAGAATTATTCCGGGCTTAAAAGGCATGTCATATGCAGACAGGCTAAAAGAATTGAATCTGTTCAGTCTTGAACAAAGAAGACTACGTGGCGACCTAATTCAAGCATTCAAAATTCTAAAAGGTATTGACAGTGTCGACCCAAGGGACTTTTTCAGCCTGAAAAAAGAAACAAGGACCAGGGGTCACAAATGGAGTTTAGAAAAAGGGGCATTCAGAACAGAAAATAGGAGGCACTTTTTTACACAGAGAATTGTGAGGGTCTGGAATCAACTCCCCAGTAATGTTGTTGAAGCTGACACCCTGGGATCCTTCAAGAAGCTGCTTGATGAGATTTTGGGATCAATAAGCTACTAACAACCAAACGAGCAAGATGGGCCGAATGGCCTCCTTTCGTTTGTAAACTTTCTTATGTTCTTATGTTCTTATGTAATGTAACAATCACACTGATGAAGGCACTGGCTGAATCACTCGTATCCTTTGATAAAAGGCTTTCTGCAGAGCAGCACTTCAGGTTAGACAGAGGAAGCTGTTATTATCATGCTGCTGTCTTCTCACGGGTTGCTCCCCATGCTCTTCCTGTGCTTCCACACGCTGCCTGCCAGTTGCAATCCCTTCTATTTGAACCCACACAGCTACTTCCTATTTAAACCCAGCCCGCTGTCTGCCTGTTGAAATGCAATGGGGAGAGACAGGACTACATCCTCACCGCTTTCTTTACAGTAGCTTTCATTTTCTAAAGGAAGCCGACACCCTTTTATTGGCTTCCCTAACATGCAAGTGTAGATCACAATAATGTTTAAATGTAATGTATTTATTATACAATATGTTCTTGTGAAAAACCCATAGCAACCTATCCCCAACAGTAACCTCACACAGAAAGGGCAGCTCCCCTCCCCTTAACAAGTATTGGGACAGATGAATAAATGCACAGCAACTGGGGCTCGGGCGATTCTTCTTCATTGTACCATAGAGGATGGTGGCTGGTGAATTCTATTCAGGGAGGGTGAGATATCTATAAACCACGGGGTCTGAGTCGGGTTCATGGTGTATTAGAATAAGCAGAGCCACTAGAGGGCACTGCAACACCTTTCTTGGGCTTGGTTTGTCAAAGTAGCCAAACATGATATCCATGCTACTCCACTATACTGGGTAGACTGGGCACACGCATTGGCTTCCATGACTCGTGGGAATGTAGTTCAGTTTGTTTAGCTTCATACTCTTTCAGTTGATCTGTGGGAGCTGTGAAAAGCCTCTGCATGTTACAAATACCAAGGACTGCATCGGTTTCAAGAGCTGCTCACTGACAGGAAAGTGCAAGCATTAAACTGAGTGTGACTTTTCTACAGTGTGCCAGATAGATGATTGATACAGTACTTGGAACACAATCCAATTGACCATCTCCAATGACCAAGCTGTCTATATTAGTGAACAGTTAGCACTGTTGTTCCAGTTTGATACCTCTCTGTACTTTGATACCTGACAGTACAACAACTGGACAAACTCTATAAAGCGCAGGCCGACCCCTAAAGCCTCTAACATCTTAAACAAATAGATTTCGACCGGGTCGATCACCACTTTCTCCTCGTCCAAGAAAATCTGACCGGAGTTGAAGCCGAAAAGCTTGGACGCTGCCAATATGTCTCGATTAAAAATATGTTGTCAAAAATTGACCTGCCAGGGACACGATAAGTTTGATCAAACTTGACCACTGACCCCATGATCTTCTTCAAATGGTTCGCCAGGGCTTGTAATTATAAGATCTTGTAATTGAGACAGAGGATGGACACTGGTCTCCAGTTCTTCAAGCAACATAGCTCTCCTTTCTTGGAGAGCAGGGTAATCACTGCCTGCTGGCAGCTCAGAGGCAGCAACACCTCCCCAATGCTCTCCACCAGCACCATGTACAAATCCCAGCCCAGCAGGGACCAGAACTCTTCATAAAATTCCACAGTGATCCCATCCAGTCTCGGCGCTTAGGCGTTTTTTATTTGCTGCATTGCATCAGTGAGCTGTTGCAATGCAAGCAGGGGCTCCAAGCCTCCTGTCTCCTCTTTGGAATTTGTGGGACATCCTGCAGGAACTGCTAGATCTCCCTCAGGTAGGTGAGCTGAGTGCCAGAAACCAAGAGCAGACATGCAGGGGGAGACAGTAATCCCTGTAATAGATGTGTATTGAGGTGTGGAGAACAACAAGATAGAAATAGAAATACTGGTTGTGAGTCTACCAAAGAAAACAAAGAAAGAAAAATACATCCACAATTAGAACAAAAAAACTATAAATATGTGCAATCAATATGAAAAAAAAGACAGTCCAATTGGAGGCCTTCTCCACAGGGCAGAATTCACCCCAAAACAATACAAATGCCAAGAAAGAAATAAACAATGTCCTTATTGAAATTGTCTAGGGCAGAAAAATAAACCAGCAGCCGAAAATATGAAATTGGTAATCTCTCACCGGGAGTTCAGGAAATGATGCAACCCTTAGAGTCAGGGTTCCTCTGGTGTAGGAAATGTCCACCCAACAACGACTTCCCTTTGAACAAATAGATTGGTAGACTAACCCTTGAATAATACTCCCAGAGGAAACCAGGAACGGCTAGGCGAGACGAGGCCCAGAGATCTGAATGGTGGATAGGAACACGTCAATACATTAACTCTTAATTTGCTAATGCCAAACAAAACTCAGCTCAAGAACTTAATTATAATCGGGATTAAAGTTTTAGATACTCTTTTTTTGCCTGAGTGTTCTCTTTCTTCTTCTAAACACAGTGGATTAGAATAGGGTTCTAACCAACGAACCAACGCCACACCCTTCCTTCCTTCCTTCCTTCCTTCCTTCCTTCCTTCCTTCCTTCCTTCCTTCCGCCTCCTTCCTTCCTTCCTTCCTTCCTTCCTTCCTTCCTTCTCTCCTCTCTCTCTCTCTCCTCTCTCTCTCTCTCTCTCTCTCTCTCTCTCTCTCTCTCTCTCTCTCTTTCTCTCTCTCTCTCTCTCTATCTCTCTCTCTCTCTCTAAACCACTCACGTGCCTGTTATCAAGAAATTGACCAAATGGCTTAATGACACAAAACTAATTAATTAAATGAGAATCAGGGCATTGCAATCAAAGCACTTAAACATTTAAACCAATTCACTAAGAACTGCTGCAAAAAACAGCTAAACATAGTGTTGAGTAGAAAACACTGGATTGAATAATTACTTTTAATTTTCAGCATTTACCTCGAAACCCTTAAAATCATTACGTTTGATTCCTTTATGTTTAACTGCTTATTAATTTTTATTAGACATGATAATAACCTGGCCAGGCTTTCTGCCACACAATTACGTGCAGCAGGCAGCAAGCTCCTTACACTGCACAGGTGTAGCTGATGCTATAACTGGGCATATGTGGTTGTATTGCGAGGAACCCTTCAGCATGTTTCCGTGAAAATGGAGAAAAAACACAGTGGCAACCTTGGTGAGGTATATCTTAACGATAATGCCTTATGAAGGGGTACAGAGAGAAAGAGAGAGAGAGAGAGAGAGAGAGAGAGAGAGAGAGAGAAAAGAAAGAAAGAAAGAAAGAAAGAAAGAAAGAAAGAAAGAAAGAAAGACTTTGACTTTTAAGATCCTTTATTTAAATATTCCAAATAAAATCCATTAAAATTCAAATAAAGGTGAAACACAACAAAAGTTAAGATTCCTACTGCCTGAGCAAAATTTAAATAATCCTAAAATACATCGTGTTCTCCTTAAAAACAGATTTTAAACAAAATAAAAGGATCATTAAAAAATCAATATTAAACAGTGTTTTTTTCTTTGTTGAAAACAGATAAAAGCCAAAATAAAACACTGTAAAACAAAAATTAAATAAAATTAGAACAAAAACTGGAGCTCCCCCTCCTCACTCACAGCACACAAGGCGTCTCCCACACACCACCTCTCCTGAAAGTCCTCCAGGTTACTGACCAGTTTAAAATACTCAAACTCTACTCTGATCTGGCTGACCACGAGCACCCTGAACTGAACCACTAAACTGGTCAGTCCAGAACCAGAGAGTTGATTTTTCCTTGTCTTTAAAATAGCCAATTTTGCCTGTCCAATTAAAAAATTAATAAGAACACACCTGTTTTTCATTTTAAAACTGTATAGAACCCCAAAAATAAAAAGCTCCTTACTAAAAACGACCCCTAAATTATTCAGGATTCCCTGCAGTAAATTAAAAAGTGGCCGCAGCCTCTCACACTCACTGTAGGCATGAAAGAGAGTTTCCTCTGCTGAGCAAAAAGCGCACTGCTCACTGATGCTGGGGTCCACTCTATGGAGAAACCTGCCTGTGGACACAATGCAGTGTAGAATCTTCCACTGCAGGTCCCCCACTCTCTTGGCGAGAGGCGGCTTGTACAGCACCCTCCACACCGGCCTGTGCCCCTCCTCTACAGCCAAGTAAGCTCGCCACTTAGAGTCTACCAGACCCCTTAGCCTACTATACTCTGTGGCTTTAACACACAATTTGTATATATGTTTTCCATTCATTGTGTGAAAGATAATTTCCTCCACATTCTGCAATTTAAGCAAAGTCCCTCCATTCTCTCCACCGCCCTCACCTTCCTCACCTACTGCTGGTGACACGATCATCCCTGGAAATAAGGAAAGCTGTCTCTGCTCTGTGCCTCTGGACAACTCCTCCCTCAGGACTGCCTTGAGCCGCGGGGAGAGGCAGCCCCTCAACTCACCCATCAGTCTTTCTGCAAGCCTCTCTGAGTGCCAGCCTAGCTGTGCAGTTAGCTGGGAGGCAGTTAGCCAGCAGGAGAGCTCAAGGTTTAACAGGTGGACCATCCTGGTTACACCTGCTTTTAAAAAACTGGCACAGAGCGTCATCGACTGGAGGAACTTAACTGGAAAGAGTGGATTAAAAAATAGGGGCTCCTCAAACAGGTCCTGCCCTGTCAAGGACTCCACATCCCTTTCCACCCTCACCAGCTGCCAGGCTTTTAAAATACTTTGATAAAAAGGAGGAAGTCCTGCTTTACTAAAACTGGTGTTCTCAATTAACCCCAGCCCCCCAAATCTATTGAGAAGGAAACAGGCCAGCCTCTTCCAATGAGCCTCCTCCTCAGTGTACAGGAGTCTCTGAACCGCCTGCAGTCTGAAGGCTGCCACCCTGCTGGCAATGCTGACTAGCCCCTGCCCCCCCTCATCACTAGGGAGGTAGAGGACTGCCGGCCTCAAACTGTGTCTCCCGCTCCAAAAGAACTCCAGCAACACTCTCTGGATCTCCTTCACCAGGCCCTGGGGTGGGTCCAGGCATACCAGCTTGTGCCACAAGCTAGAGGCCACCAGATTATTAATAACAAGCACCCGGCCCTTGAAGGACAGTTGAGCCAGCAGTCCCTTCCACCTCTGCAGCCGCCCCCTCACCCTGTCCAACAAACCCTCCCAGTTCTTTTTCATGTAGTTTTCTGTTCCGAGGTACACCCCCAACACTTTAATACCTGTTCTGTTCCATTTCAGCCCCTCAGGCAGGAAAGGAGGGGTGCCCTCATCCCAGCTGCCTGACAGGAAGGTGTCACATTTTGCCCAGTTTACTCTGGCAGAAGATGCTCTCTGGAACTCATTTAGAGTCTGCTGCAGCACTTGGACATCTGCATCCCCACTCACAAACACAGTCACATCGTCTGCGTAGGCAGACACCTTCACTGTGGCAGAGGAGGGTGTGGAGGGCGAGGAGGGCACTGTCCATCCAGCTAGCCTGACCCTCAGCAGGTGCAGCAGGGGCTCTATAACCAGTGAATACAGCATACCAGACAGGGCACAGCCCTGCCTTATACCCCTGCACACTGGGAAGGGCTGACTTCAGATCCAGTTCTGTTCATTGCATTGAATAACTGCACACCGTTATTATAGTTTGTGATACTTTCTAACAGCTGCTATAGCGATACCAGCACCACAATTATAGGGTACATTTCCTAGATTTACAAGACAGCAAACCCCTGTCTACGCTGTCAGTCGAAAATGTAACAAGTAAAAAACGAGTCTCAGGTATTGTAGATATAATAATAAAAACATGTTTAGTTCGTTCTTATTTTAGCTTTCATTATTTGATTATGAAGTTCATTCTGCATGGCCAGTCAGCTGGAGTTAACATTTTGCAACTAGTTAGTCATATTTTCTTTCAGTCATTCACAATTCCAAATTCCTCTGATCCGGCAGTGAAAACGGGCTTGTATTGCAGTGCTTTCTTCAGAACAGTTATGGGGCAATGAGTCTTTATTACTTACAAATTATTTTTTGAAAATGTTTAATTAGCAGAGGTGAGATTTGAACACGTGGTGTCACGAGAGCTGTTTACCTATACAGTATTAACCCATTAAAGACACTGCTGGCGGTAGCAGTTGTGTGCATTGCAAAATTACCCAAAAACATAAATAAATACAAATGACACACTGCAATTCCGTTGTAACGAATATCCGATAACGATGCTGCATATAACTAGTCCATTTTTTAATTCAATAACATTGTTATGAACAATTAATGGTTTCAATAACACATTTCTAGATTCTAGTTTTATAGATGGATCCTTAAAAAAAATGTAATGAATTTCTAGAAACTTTTGACTTCAATCCCAAACGTGTGTCTGAATGTGACTTTATGTGACTTTCTTCATTGTAACGCTATATATCAGGAGTGTTTGAAGTCAAGTCAGTTAGACTTGATATTTGTAGTTGGAGAAGATTACTATCTTATTAAAAGTAAATAACACCTGGGTTTCATAAAGTTATTTTTGACTGATTAAATTTATTGAGGTGAACCAATGTAGAAAGCTGCAAAGTGCACCAGCAACGCGCACTGAGAGCATGATGCAGCTCAGACAGGCTGATAGTGGTGATAAAGCAGGGAGAAAACAAGATCAAAGTAGGAGATGCATAACATAAACACGAAAAACACATTACTTTAGTTTCAGGTCTAAAAGTACGAATACGGTAGAATGATATATTTAAAATATACTACATCACAGCCTGTAATAAACTGTCATTTCATTCTCAGAGTGTAAAGATCCATTATAAATAAAAAAAAAAAGAATACAATCAGAATAAAACTATTTATAATACTTTATTTATTCTTTTTAAAGATAATTATGTTTTTTCTAGTTTGATTTATTGTCGTAATAAATAGATCTGTTATAAATACACACTCATATAAACGTGCAATTAAAAATAACCAAGTGCTATAAATTACCAATATTGATCTTTACACCAATAACACACGATTAAAATGTTTAATATAAACTCTTCATTAACAATCAATCAATACATTTAATAATCCTTTTATAGAGGATTTATAGATGGATCCCTCAAATAAAGTGCACAGGATATCTATACAAACCCATGACAAGATTTCTATATCATATAAAGACATTGATTAAAACATACAGCTAAAACCTTTCTTTAAATTTTGAATAAACTAGTCAGACTAAAAATTGAGAACATTATTACTGGGACTTTTTAAAATCTTAAAGGGAAAAAACATTGCCTTGAAATAAAACCTCTATAAAATAAAACAGCTATATTCTAGTTTTGTATGGTCATAATACAAAGATCCATTATAAATATTTTATAATCAATTATAATTGACATAAAAAGCTGTCTTTGAGCATTACACTAGTGTATTAAAATGTTTGTGTTTTTATATAAGCTATTAAGCATCAGCACATTTTAATACCACATGTATAGATGTGTTATAGCTAGAGCTCCCTAAAATAAATGATGGAAAGAACATTTGAGAAGAACATTTTATAACATTGATCAAACATATTGTCAAAACCATTGCTTTAATGTAATACATTTTCCTTTTTGTATTGCCTATAGCTTTACTACACTGTAAAATAAAATACCATATTTATATGGTAGATTTCCCTTAATATTTATATATATATATATATATATAATATATATATATATATTATATACATATACACACACACACACACACACACACACACACACACACACACACACATATATATATATATATATATATATATATATATATATATATATATATATAATTTTTTAATAAAAGTTTTTCAATATTAGTGTAAAAAATTATGTACATCTAATAACATAGAACTATACACTAGAATCAATCTACAAATACGTCAATATTAAGGTAAATATTAAGGTTAGTGTACCTTACAATACGCTATCTTTAAACAGTTGAAAGCTAGTCACATTTAACATTTAGATTTGTACTTTGTGAAAATTATATTATTGCTTGACAGATCTTACCAAAATCTAAGACCGCCTCGACATAAAACCTGTATTTAAAAAGAAAGTTATTTTTTTTGGCGCGAGCATGCAGATTTGAGAACGTGTTCTGATTAAGTTTATTGAGGTGAACCGATATAGAATGCTGTGCAAACTACAGCAGCAAACCACACTGAGAGTGTGCTGCCCCTCAGACAAGCTAATAGAGGGGATAAAGCAGGGAGAAAACATGACCAAAAAGCATTGTAAATTGCAACATTTCAGGTGGGCACTGTAAGATACTCTATATTTACATATTACTCTATATAGAACCTTTTAATGTTCTTTGGAGAGCTTCATATTTGGAACCCCAAAAAGCTCTATATAGAAACATTTTAAAGGGTTAATTTGAAAGAACCCCAAGGGGTTCATTGGATTGATCCCGAAGGGTTTATTTTAGAAACCCTGTCAAGGGCTGGATCACAGTACCCTTTTATAGAACCACTTATATTCCCACTTACACCGCTCATATCTTGTAAAGCACTTTGTGATGGTGGACCACTATGAAAGGTGCTATATAAAAATAAATATTATTATTATTATTATTATTATTTATTATAGGCTTATGAAGCCCAGGTGTTAAACCAGGACAAAGAAAATAAAGCCGAATCAATATGGGTCAGAATAACGGACAAAAATTCAAAGGGCATAATAATAGGAGCATGCTATAGACCGCCAGATTCAGACGGTGAGCAAAATAATCTGTTATACAATGACATTAGAAATGCGTGTAGCAAAGGAGAAGCCATACTAATGGGGGATTTCAACTTCCCCCAAATAAAATGGGAAAACCCGGTGGGTAGCGCGAAGGATGAAATAGAAATGGTGGAAATGACAAATGACTGCTTCCTAACACAATTTGTCAAGGCACCGACTAGAGGGGAGGCATGCCTTGATTTAGTCTTTTCAAATAACGAAGACAGAATAACTAAAACAGAGGTCAGAGAACCACTGGCAAACTCAGACCACAACATGGTCTCATTTGTAGTGTTTTTTAAATCCCCAAAAGAAATGACTAAAGCTAAGGTTTACAATTTTAGAAAAGCAAACACTACTTGTAACTTATATATGAAGGTATGAAACAGAGACTAACAGAATGTAGACTGTTTAAAATAGAGAAAACACCCACAGAAGAAGGATGGTTAATTCTTCAAAAATGTAGTACTAGAGGCGCAAAACAATTACATTATAAAGTAGACAAATCTAAATGTTATTGCCAAAATGGTTTAATAGATCAATAAAAAAAAATATTCAGCGAAAAAAGGCACTTTACAGAGCATTAAAAAAGGACCAAAAAGAAAGTACGCAGAAAGAGTCACAGAACTGCAAATGCAAGTCAAAAAGGTCTAGAAATCCAGAGACTTTAGAAATGAACTTCTGCTAGGGAGCTAAAACTAATTCCAAAATGTTTTTCCAATACTACAACACAAGACATCATTTATGTCATGTCCTTGACTGGTGAAGTGCTGTACTATTGGTTCATTCATTTTTTTTTTATTTCTAATTAATGAAAGGTGGTTCTGAATTATTTTATATAAAGTTGTTCCAGTCTCTCCAACATATTTTATTTCATCACATTTTTCACAGGCTATTCCATAAACAACATTGCTATTTTTACAGTAGGTATTAGTTTTTAGTGGATATGTGGTGTTCTTATGTTTAATTATATTTCTACTTTTGTCGGATGTATTTACAGTACTTTCAATGTACTAGTGCAAGTATTTGTAGAACCTATTCTGTCAATTATTCTTTTATGTTTACTGTGAACTGGAATATCACCTAAATTAGCTTCTCTTTTGAATGAAACAACTGGGGCCTTAAGAAATACTTTTTTCATTTTTTTCTGAATTATGTAAAATCTCCAAGTATTTCCAAACTATCTTAGAAATATTGGGCAAAAGTTTAGAGTAAGTCATTACTAATGGGACTCTCTTGTCCTTTTTATCTCTATTTTTATAATCTAGTAGATCATCTCTTTTTAGTTTATCCACTTTTCTTAACTCTGTCTCTATAATTCTTTCTTTGTATCCTCTTTTTTTAAGATTTGTTTTTAATACATGTCTTTGGAGTTTTTACATAGTCACTTTCTTTAGAGCATATTCTTCAAAATATTCTTATTCCTAGACCCTTTGGGATTGCCCTTTTAGTGTGTATTGGATGTGCAGAGGACATGTGTAAATACAAGTGCATGTCAGTAGCTTTACAGAAGAGGTCAGTCGCAATTGAACCTTCTTCAAGTTTTACTACGGTATCTAAAAATTCTATTTCTTTTCTTGTCCATTGAAGGTCCACGTTAATATTACTGTGTATTTCATTTGCCATTTTATGAAACTGGAAAAGAGATTCTTCTGCATGTGTCCAAACCCCAAAAATATCATCTACAAACCGAATGTATTCTAAAGGTTCTCTTTCTGATTTTCTAAGTAATTGTTCTTCCCATTTCCCCATGTATGTACTGGCAAAATGCATTCCTAATTTAGATCCTATTGCGGTACCATCTTTTTTTTGTAATTTTTATCAACAAATGTAAAATAACTGTTTTCTAAAACTATATTGATCATGTTCAGCACCTCTGCTGTGGGTATTGATTTATCTAGTCTATTATCTAGTGCTTTTTGACAAACTTCTGAAGTTTCTTTACGAGGGACACTTGGATACAAGGATTTTACATCCATGCAAAATAAAATTGTATTCTCTGGAAGGTTGTGCTTTAGTGATTCAAGTCTTTTTAAAAATTGTGTTGTATCCTTAACATAGCTTGATAATTTCTCAACGTGTGACCTAAGTTGTTTTTCTGCTATTTCAGCTATTATGTGTGTTGGATTATCAATTGTGCTGACGATCATTCTCATAGGGTGCATTTTAGGATTTCCTCTTGCTAGGCCTATTCTTGCATTATGTGGCTGCATGTATTTTTTTAACTCTTTTAATATAATGCCTTTATTGTATAGTCTCTCTGCATTGTCCTTAACCTCTTTTACCGATTTATTGATCCTATTGCTTTTAACACCAAAATATCCCAGTGTTGATAGAAATTGTACGCATGGAACAATAAACTGCATGATGAAGGCCGCCTGGCAATGAACACATCTAAAATGGCTCCCCTTCAATAACTACAGCTCCTCGACTCCAGTGGGGTGTGGCGAACAGCCTGGTTATAGCAGGGAATAACCGTTCAGTCATTATCTCAGTCAGGCCCAAAAAGGGTTTCTCCATCAATATGCTGATCTAAAAAAAAATTAAAAGGCAGATTTGCACATGTACCTTTCTTTAGAAGGACATTTAAGTTAAAATATCTTTATTGAGCCTACACTTGCAGTAACATTAAAAGGTTTGTTCAGATATATAATAAATGACTGTCATATTTCCAAAACAAATATCTAAAAAAATAACAATTAATTTTAAGCTTAGAAATACAGTGCAATGGGATATTTAGTTGGAAGAGAGTCAAATTTAGTAAAGGATAAGGTGATTAATTTTATTAAGTTACTGTAAATTGAAAAAGAGACTGCAGTGGGTAGGGAGTTAATCAAGAAGATCAGCATAGCATGATTATCTTACTGAGTGTTTGTATTTTGTGGAAAGAGCATAACACTGACTACCATGTATTTATATGATAAAACTGGATCACATAACAGTCCAAGTGCTAGATCACCTAACAGCTAAAAGTACCTTGAACTGTATAATGCATGATGAAGTGAGATGCAGTAATCCCCATCATCGTTTATATAGGCATCAAGAGCATGAGAGTCCTTTTCTTCTTCAGGCTTAACTATCCACTGTCCAGTGCACCTAACTGAATATTAACAGAAAATAAACAACCAATCACAAACACACACACACACACACACACACACACACACACACACACACACACACACACACACACACACACACACACACACACACACACACACACTCACACACTCACAACACTTTTAACACTTATATGTAATGTATCGTCTTACGAGGTCCGTGAACGCTGTGGGATTCATTTAGACTTGTTTTTCGTTTTCTCTTAAAAGGAACAGATCTTGGAAAAGTCACTGCCTAATTGTATTTAAGATTAACACCAGGACCTACTGTGCTGGTTTATACATTTAAAACTGTATCTTATTACACAACTACATGTTAATATTAGCTGCTGGTTAATTTTGAACATTTTAAATGAACATACATCCATACTGAACACACATTTTATGCTTCTGATAAGAACTATTTTCATATCAGGGTTCCTTAGAGGCGACCCCAAAACCCAAAGGGTTACATCCAGGACTAGATATAGATATAGAGAGAGAGAGAGAGAGAGAGAGAGAGAGAGAGAGAGAGAGAGAGAGAGAGAGAGAGCTGTATATATATTTATATAGTTCATTTTGAATGTATTAGCACTTTTATTTTTTCAGTTAGGAGTTACAGACACAAATAAACAACAGCTGGAATGATTTGGTTCACATAATACTGTGCTTTTCCTGTGTTAATAACGTTTTAAATTAAAAAGATTTGCACATGTTGAACACATTCATTTGATAGGATATGGTTCAGTAAACAATATATAATAGTAAGAGGATATTAAAATAATATAAACATGAAATAAAAGAAAAAATAGATATAGATAGAGAAGTGCAGAGAGGAGATTCCAGATAGTAGTTTCTATTGTAATGTTTAGCTGTTGGATTAATCATATTTAAAGTTGAACCCGTTACAAGCTAAATTGTGGTGATTTATTCCAGCATCAGTCAGCGGTAGGATTTTGTTTCTTTTTAAAATAACAGCTATTCTGCCACCAACACCTATGCAGCAAAATCAAGTTCAGCTCATTTGCTATTTTTTTTTTTTTTAATTTGCTATCAAATGCAAAATTATCCAGATTTGTAATCCATTTTCCTAGAAAAAACTTTATCCCAAATGAAGTAACAGTTCTTAATACTTTACATGTAGCCAATACATTATATTCAGTGCGTTTAGATATACTGGAATGAATTCAATTAACACTTCAGAATATAATCCAGTTTGGGCAACATGTGTATTAACGTTAAAACTATTAAAAAATAAGCATACCGTGTATGTTGAATATAAAAATGCAGTTATAATATATATTAGCTAGGATTAAAGTTATTCTGATCTCTTTTTTGAAACAAACAACCACAAAAACTTGATTAAAAGTGCAGTCGTCTGCTAACCCAAAAAGAAAAATTAATCTAAATTATCCCGATCACATTTTGAAATTTAAAAAATTTAAATTGAAAAATATGCTCACTGGGATAATCTCTAGCAGATCCAGTTCTGTGCATTGTTAGCATTGAATAACTGCACACCGTTATTATAGTTTGTGTTACTTTCTAACACAAACATGCTTAGTTCATTCTTATTTCAGTTTTCAGTATTTTCTTATGAAGTTCATTCTGCACGGCCAGTCAGCTGGAGTTAACATTTTGCAACTAGTCATATTTTCTTACAGTCATTCACATTCCAAATTCCACTGATTCAGGGCTGCAATATTAACCTTATTGATTAACTTATTGAAAAATAATAAAGCAAAAATGAAATGAAGCGACCTTGCATATCGGAACTGTATTTATTCAATACTTGACTAGCTATTTTTGAATTATTGTGATGGGGGTTACTTGTGTAGAGTAGGCCTACATAGTAAAGTATCAGCTAAGTCTGAGAACACAACAAGCAAGGCCTAGGTCTATTTATTATTTGAGTGTTATTTAGGATTGTAGGTATTTATTGGGATGGAGAGGTGCTTTGTGCTTTTCAACTTGCTCGAGCATGCGCAAATGATTTTAGCTCAGAAATCAATGAACCGCCCGTCTGAAAGAGGTACGATGTATTGAGTTTTGCTCTTAAAGTGTTTTTTTAATATCATTTTTTTTCACAATTCAGCAAAGGTATGTGACTTCAACTGATGAGCAACAAATTGGGTGATCTAAAATTGTAAACATACGATTTTGTGGGTGAACTACAGTTTGCCTTGTTAGTAATGATTTGTGACGTAGTCAATCACAGCATTGACAGCGTATCATTTTCTGATGATACTCGTGTCGAGTTTTGGTACGGGTCCTCCGTATCTTTAAATCTCCTGCTGCAAGCATTTCTAATTGTAATCTCGTTTTAAATCTCGCAAGCAGAGTCCCCAATAGAAATGTAGGAATGTGCTGCCACTCAGTAGTTGGGGCGGGTTTAAAGTATTCAGAGCGAATCAATGACAGATACAAGTCAGGAAGGCGGGACATTGCCCAGCTGCACTGAGAAAGTTGTTTCTTTTGTAGTAATATTTTTTTGAATTGGAAAGGGGTGGTCAAAGTGAATTGAGTAAACCTTTGCCACTCTTCTTCCTGTGTTTATTGGCTGTACACCGATTTCAGTTTTTTTTGTATCGGGTGCATGGGGGCTGGTTGTTTTTTATCGGTTAAAACCAGAAATCAAAGCCCTAGATATATTGTACATGCTGTAAAATATGTATGCATCATTAGGTAAATCAAATTAGTATTTTCAGCTGCAGACAAAATCCATATAATTGTAGCATGTACCGTCGCATTAAAATAACAACATCGAAAATCCTCCAGCATAGGAAATGAATGTGGATGGCAGTATTCCGCGCAGGGAGGCTGGGAGACCCGCAGTCCGAGATGAGTTCTAGGAGATCGGCTGCAGAGGGCAGATATCCCGCACCGAGCGGCAGCACCTGTGAGCACAATCACTTGAGAGGACACATTACTGATTCTTCATCTTGCGCTCAGAAATGGGTTTCTGCAATGCAGCCCTGCTGCAGAGACTGGATCTGTTCTAAACAGCTGTTACTGATTTCTGGATTATTCGCTGGTTTTCCATTTTTGCCATTAATTGATTGATTAACTTGATTCCCTTTAGGTGGCGATGATTTGAGGCTTGTGGAAAGAGGGAACCGCTGTGATGGAATTGTGCAGATTTTCAAGAACGGACAGTGGGGATCAGTTTGTACAAATTCATGGAGCTCTAATGAGGGCAGTGTTGTGTGCAGACAGACAGGATGTGGAAGTCATCTAACATCGTATACTGTGCAGAACAAGAATCGCACCATCTTGCTGAGTGGGGCCCTCTGCGATGGGACAGAGTCTGCCTTGAGAGACTGTAAATCTGACAAAAAAGTCAAAAATCCCTGTCCTAACATTGTCAGAGAAACATGTTCTGGTAAGAATATCTCTATATAGTTGAAATACAAGAGACGTGATAACAGGCGTGTTCTTCCTCACCACAGCTGGTGCAGTAACATCAGGAAATGTGTGCTGTGTGTTTATGCACATTAGATTCAAGATGTATTACCCCCGCCCAGAAAAACAAAACGATTTGATGTTTTTTGCTTTCTTTTCACTATACAAATAAGTAGATTTTCACAAATGTTTTGGTAGGTTTAGTATCTCAGCACAATGTTCCAAATGTTCCAAGTGGACCATTTTGTACATTGTAGCTCAGGTAAGCAGGGATACTGTAAATTATTAGCAATAATTCAAATGTTAAATATGGATAAGGAAACAAATGGTTTGCAATGGCTTTTAAATGCAAACATTTCTTTCACCAGTGAAATCAGCTAAGATAATTGGTGGACTGTGCCATGGTCGTTTAGAAGTGAACCGGGGTGGAGTCTATGGCACAGTGTGTTCCAAGTCTTTTGACTCCAGAGATGCAGATGTTGTCTGTAGGGAACTAGACTGTGGCATTTCCAAAGCTGTGTTGTCTGGAGCCCACCCTGGAGACAGTAAAACCCCAATATGGGCAAACGAGATCCTGTGCCAGGGCAATGAAGAAAACCTAGCCTACTGCCAAACCGCAGAGACTGAGCAGCAAAACTGCACACACGCACACGACGTCAGCGTCATCTGTACTGGTAGGCACCTTCAACACTTTTTAAACACGCTTGCTATAGTGTGCTTCACAGGCATGCAAATTCCTCAGCTATTTCTTTCTATTTCACACAAACAAGCCAGAATAATTACAGCTCCACCAGGGACCAGCCCCTATGAGTTAAGCCTCCACTTATTGTTAGCCGAGATGAATATAAAAAAAAAACGCTGGTATATTTTCTTTTTCATTTATGGATGTTTATGACTTATGAAAGCCCATTCCACAATGTCTGTGTGATCCAGTCCAGGTTTTACTTGAGCACAGTAAGAACTATGTATTTTATGTACAGTAGTGTGCACATTTATTCAAACACCCCGTTGCTTCTGTAGTTTTGATTGGTTTTGCATATTAAATCAAACCACTGGAACATTTAATTGATGGCTTTAATAGGCTACATATGCAATGTATTTAAAATAGTAAGAGAAAACTTTTAGACGTTGTTTAAGATGCCTAATTAAAGCACAAAGTGGTCTAACATTTTCACATGAGTGCCTATTGTTTCTGTATCACTGATTACTGACCGAGAATTGAAATTCTCACACCCAGAGGTTTTCATGCAGGTAGGCATATAAAGGATATAAATGACAAATCTTCAGATGTTCAAATAAATTTAATAAAGCATAACCTAGCGTGCAGATAGAACATACTCAGTCTAGCAATATAATTTACATACATGATACTATAAGCTCCCATAGTGGTATGGTAACTTAGAAAAATAGTGCATGCTTATTTTAGTTTGCACAGCATGCAAAATAGAATATGATACAGACTTCACTCTTCAGTCTCAATGGATGTTGGATTTCAATTTATACAGATGGAAATAATTTTATAAATCTCATATGAGACACCAGTCGATCACTGCCGAAATTCCAGAACATCAAATTAAACTAACAACACCACTCCTGAGTACAGGTTTGTTCAGAACCAATCTTCTCAAACGAACGTCACAACATTACATCTCTTATGCAATGAAATTAACTTAAAATCTTTTACAATTGAACCCCATTCATACCCCTGTCCTGCATGCAGGGTACACTGAGGCCAGGCTGGTCAATGGCAGTGACTGGTGTTCTGGTCGAGTGGAGCTCAAGTACGACAGCAAGTGGAGCACAGTGTGTGATGAGAGCTGGGACCTGCAGGACGCCACAGTTCTGTGCCAGCAGCTGAACTGTGGGTACGCTGTGACTGTCCCAGGACAGGACCAGTTTGGGGAAGGCAGTGGCCCTGTACTGTCCGATATATTCGACTGTGAAGGCACCGAGACTGAGTTACAGAAGTGTCCCATCTCTACGCAAGGACATAGTAAATGCACTCATCGTAATGATGCAGGAGTTATCTGTGCAGGTCAGTCGTAGTTATTGCTTTAAAAAGATCACAATTGAATGCATGCCTTTATTAACCATTACTTGGACACAGTGCTCTCCTTTAGTTGTCCTGGCTAAAAAATAATCTACCATTATAAGCAGCATGTTCTTTTGTGCATGTAAAAAAAATAAGAATATATTCTTGTATTTTATTCTCTCAGATGACTAGTTAATGCTTAATAATATGCCCCTAAAGATTTTGACTTTTAATAGGACATAGACATTTTAAAATTAAAACTACAATAACCTTGTACAGTTGTAAGTAACCAGATATGTGTAGGTTTACATTGTGTGATTATTGTACCTGCCCAGTTAATGTATCAGCTCCACATGGTGTGACTGTGTCTCTGATTCCTAGCTCCAGCTCAGGCAGGTCCAGTCAGGCTGCTTGGTGGACAAGGGCTCTGTGAAGGCCGGGTGGAAGTTTACTACAACAGGACGTGGGGGAGAGTTCTCCCCGACTCCTGGAGCAGCACAGAGGCCTCGGTGGTGTGCAGAGAGCTGGGCTGCGGCTCTGTGATCCCAGCCTCTAACTCCTCTCGATACGGGGCGGGTCACAGTGGCGTGTGTCTGACAGGTATCCACTGCAGCGGGGACGAGACCCACCTGAGGAACTGCAGCCTTCCACAGCAAGTCCCCTGCAACAGCAGTAACAGCGCGGCCGTGCTCTGCACTGGTGAGTGCAACACAGCACAACAGAAAGGGTGAATCACCTTGAATATGTATTGAGAACCCCGGTATAGTGTAGGGTGAATCACCTTGAATATGTACTGAGAACCCCGGTACAGTGTAGGGTGAATCACCTTCCATATGTACCGAGGACTCTGATACAGTGTAGGGTGAATAACACTGAATATGTTCTGAGAAATCTGGGTTGGATTCAATCTACACCCTGATGTTGGTGGTACTAAATTAATCAATTTACACGCCTGCCCAATCGCTTGGTAAAAAGGCTATCCATGAATTGCATATCGCTTGCTGTTGTGGGGCGTGAGTTCTAGAGAGGTGACAAAGCTAAGCAGAGACACTTCTTAATAGATGAAGTTAAAATGTTACTGAACAGGCTGTCGGGTTAAAAACACAACACATTACTTTCCCTAGCTTCCTGCTTTATCCGGCTCTATGAATGATCCAATAGGTGGAGTCATACAGACACGCATAGCTCTCAGGCTGTATGACTGTTCTGCATTGAACTGATTCTAGACGCCTGACTCTAGATGCCTGACTTTGATTCTAGAAGCCTGACACTGATTCTCGGTTGCTGATGATTCTTCCCCTCCAGATCACATGGCTCTCAGGCTGGTTGGGGGAGGAGGTGACTGCGCTGGGAGGGTGGAGGTTTATCACAATGGCTCCTGGGGGACGGTCTGCGATGACTCCTGGGACCTGGCAGACGCAGAGGTGGTGTGCAAGCAGCTCCAGTGCGGGGCAGCCCTCAGAGCCACAGCCTCCTTCGGACAGGGAACAGGACCCATCTGGCTGGACGAGCTGCGCTGTCAGGGGAACGAATCAGCTCTGTGGGAGTGTGCCTCAGGTACAGGACTGCAGTAACACACTATCACGACTGCTCAACACTGGGGACTGAGGAGGGCTGTGCAGGATCCAGTAACACACTATCACTACAGCTTAACTACTGGGGACTGCAGTGCACAGGGATCCATTAACACACTATCACTACAGCTTAACTACTGGGGACTGAGCAGGGCCGTGCACAGGGATCCATTAACACACTATCACTACAGCTTAACTAATGACACTGAGCAGGAATAAGCACAGGGATTCTGTAACACACTATACACAGCTTAACTACTGATAACTGAGCAGGGCCTTGCACAGGGATCCTTAACACACTAGCGTCACTACAGTACAACACTCAAAATCAGTATTATTATCATTTTGTAATACACACTATCACTACAGCTTAACTGCTGCTTCCTATTCTTACTACAGCTTAACTGGACTGAACAGGGCTGTCACAGGGATCAGTAACACACTATCATTGATAGCAGGGCTGTGCACAGGGATCGTATCTAATAAGAGAACCAGAGCCATATCACAAACACTTCAAAAACACCAGTTTATTAAAAAAATATACCTATCATTGTTAATGTAAAAACCTGTGAGCTTAATTAAGAAATTATCCTGTAAGAAAGTGTAGGTTTTCAGCAGATATATTGCTAAATCCATCTTTATTTTATATAGCACCTTTCATAGTGGAACACCATCACTCAAAGCGCTTTACAAGATGCAGTAACAACAATCAAAATCCATAATACTTCAAATAGAGAGAATGCATAATACATGATATACAGTAAAAACCTGTGGCAAAAGTGCATAATACATGAAAAATAGCATAATGCTTACATAGATACAGTGGAAGATGCATAAATACAGTGGAAAGTGCAGAATATATGATAGTAACAATACATGAAATAGCAGCAGCAGCTAATAACAGATATCAGGCTTAAGGATCTTGGAAAGCAAGAGAGAACAGGTGGGTGTTTTGCCTGTCATTTTGAAATTCAAACGATGAAATCCTTTTTTTGTTTCACTCCTAAACGCACGAGTACCATTCTTGTTTTAAGATGTACCTTTCTGGTTTATTGGACGCGACTTACTATCAAATAAAGTTTGTTTAATCATAGAAATTAAAAACACAGTTAATTCTGAGTGCTGTATATGCAGATGCTGTTGGCTGCTAAGGTAAAAACCTTTAGCTGTGCTGTAAAACAAACATGGTATATATTTTTTTCAATAGAGTTCAAGCAGCTTAGACTGGTTAGTGCTGAGTTTGACTGTGCGGGACAGCCAGAGGTCTTCTACAATGGCACCTGGGGTGCTGTCTGCAGCAATGGAATGGGAGGAATCGCGGCAACATTTATATGCCGTCATCTGAACTGCGGAGAGACCGGATCTATTAAACCTCAGTCTGAAACGAGCTCTGCTCTCAAATGGCTTGATAATATTAAATGCAAAAAGCACGACTCCTCACTGTGGCAGTGTCCGTCCTCGCCTTGGGGACAGAACAGCTGTGAGGACAGGGATGTGGAGGACATTGTCTGTTCAGGTAACGTCTTGCTTCTGTCCAGAATGATTGACGCTGCTCCAAACAAGGAACATTCAGAGATCAGTATACTGGCTGCATGCCCCAGTTAGCACTATCCATGGATTCCCTTATCTCCCATTAATAAGTTCACATTAGAAGTATATCTAGACAGGTGTTAGGCATTAATAATCTTAAATATGCTATTCTGTGAATAACCCTTAATCTGTGTCTTCTGTTAGGACAGCAGACATTGTGTATTGGTCTCTGAATCTTTTAATTGTTAAATGACCACAATACAGTTTTTGATATATTTCTTTAAGGGAAGTTATTTTAATTATTAGCATTATTTTAGAACAAATATTTGCTTTCACAATTATTTCTATTCATATTTTAACCACAATACACATACTTAACAACCTACAACTCAGTTAACATAGCCAATTAATTACTAATCAAAATGTGCAGAAAAATACAAGAACAATATGAATATTTCGACCCTTCACAGTAGCCTAATGTCATCTTTTCCTGTGTTTGAATATGTATACTGCATAGTATCTGCAAATGGATTGCATTCAGAAGATATCATTTCATGTTGCATACATAATTGAAGCAGGGATAGAAATGCAGAAGAGATTTCTCTCTCATTGCATGATGACGGCTCTCCTAACTCTTGGGGATTTCAAATGTTAATCTTCAA
>NC_054575.1:106605-149890 GCF_017654505.1 Polyodon spathula | reverse complement strand
GGAGAGAGGGAGGAGAGAAGAGAGAGAGAAGAGAGAGAGACAGAGAGAGACAGACATGCTCTGCTCTCTCGCGCTCTGTCTCTCACCCTCTCTAGATGTATCTCTCTCTCTCGCCAAATCTCAGCGCTGTAATATATATTCTCTTCTCTATCTCTCTCTCATCTCATCTCTCTGTCTACGTGATTCTCTTGCGATTATCCTATATCTCTGTCTCTCTCTATGAGAGAGAGGGAGACAGAGAGGGAGACAGAGAGAGAGAGAGAAGAATAGAGACATAAAGAGGAGAGAGAGAGAGAGAGAGAGACGAGAGAGAGAGAGGGAGACGAGAGAGAGAGAGGGACAGAGGAGAGAAAGAGAGAGGGAGAGAGAGAAAGAGAGAAAGAGAGATAGAGAGCGAGAGAGACAGACAGAGAGGAAGAGAAAGAGAGGAAGATCTATCTCTATGTCTATCTCTTCTCTCTATGTCTCTCTCTATATAGTTCATTTTGAATGTATTAGCACTTTTATTTTTTCAGTTAGGAGTTACAGACACAAATAAACAACAGCTGGAATGATTTGGTTCACATAATACTGTGCTTTTCCTGTGTTAATAACGTTTTAAATTAAAAAGATTTGCACATGTTGAACACATTCATTTGATAGGATATGGTTCAGTAAACAAACATATAATAGTAAGAGGATATTAAAATAATATAAACATGAAATAAAAAAAAAAATAGATATAGATAGAGAAGTGCAGATAGGAGATTCCAGATAGTAGTTTCTATTGTAATGTTTAGCTGTTGGATTAATCATATTTAAAGTTGAACCCGTTACAAGCTAAATTGTGGTGATTTATTCCAGCATCAGTCAGCGGTAGGATTTTGTTTCTTTTTAAAATAACAGCTATTCTGCCACCAACACCTATGCAGCAAAATCAAGTTCAGCTTATTTGCTAGGTCAGATTTTATTTTTTTTTAATTTGCTATCAAATACAAAATTATCCAGATTTTTAATCCATTTTCCTAGAAAACACTTTATCCCAAATGAAGTAACAGTTCTTAATACTTTACATGTAGTCAATACATTATATTCAGTGCGTTTAGATATACTGGAATGAATTCAATTAACACTTGAGAATATAATTCAGTTTTGGCAACATGTGTATTAACGTTAAAACTATTAAAAAAATAAGCATACAGTGTATGTTGAATATAAAAATGCAGTTATAATATACATTAGCTAGGATTAATTCTGATCTCTTTTTGAAACAAACAACCACAAAAACTTGATTAAAAGCGCAGTCGTCTGCTAACCCAAAAGAAAAATGAATCTAAATTATCCCGATCACATTTTGAAATTTAAAAAATTTAAATTGAAAAATATGCTCACTGGGATAATCTCTAGCAGATCCAGTTCTGTGCATTGTTAGCATTGAATAATTGCACACCGTTATTATAGTCTGTGTTACTTTCTAACAGCTGCTATAGTGATACCAGCACCACAATTATAGGGTACGTTTCCTCTACTTTTCAAGGCATGAGATTTAGAGGGTGTTGGAAGTATAGGCACAGTGCAAATAATTGCAGATGCAAAATTCCAATTGCATTGCGGCCAGCCGATTATTTTGCACTGCACCCTATGTAAGCTTAAGAGCAATGCAAATTATTTAACACGCACTAATAATGATCCTCTATTATGATAACGAGGGTCTCACCGGTCTATTTAGAGGCTGCACTTGTAGGAGTATAGAGAGCAGTCGCTCTATGACATTTGTGGAAAATGAAAACATACATCAGCGTAAGTCTTGGCTCACGGGGAAATGTTTTCTGTGAAGGAGCTGGGAGTCTTTTCACCTGAGGTCACTCGGCATGAAACATAGTTGTTTGGAAAAACCTGCAGCCAACATCAGTTATGCGAGTATCCTCAGGAAATGATATGTACTGGCCTGCCCTTTTCAACATGACATCCAGAAATGTGCCCAGCAGTCTGGAACAGGTGGATTTGGCTTTCCCTCCAGACATGCCAACTGTGGTCTGAAAGGATCCAGAGGCTCAGTGCAGAGAACACATAGCGGCTGCTCTTTTCTTCATTGAATGCATTTCAATATAATTGCAATGGATTAATGGTGGCAAAGTGTAAATTTGATAGTGGGTGCAGAACGCCAGGTGAAAACGTCACACCTTTCTTACGCCGCATTTTTAGCGACGGCTGCTAAACACGATTTACGGCAGCATTGTGGGGGTTTCGCACCCGCAAATCACTTTGCACGTATCCTTACATCACCCCCTTAGAAGACAGCAAACCCCTGTATGTAACTGAAATGTAACTAGACAAAAATGTAACAATTTGAGTCTCTGATTGTAGCTATAACAATAACAACATGCTTAGTTCATTCTTATTTCAGTTTTCAGTATTTTCTTATGAAGTTCATTCTGCATGGCCAGTCAGCTGGAGTTAACATTTTGCAACTAGTCATATTTTCTTACAGTCATTCACATTCCAAATTCCACTGATTCAGGGCTGCAACATTAACCTTATTGATTAACTTATTGAAAAATAATAAAGCAAAAATGAAATGAAACAACCTTGCATACCGGAACTATGTTTATTCAATAGTTGACTAGTTATTTTTGAATTATTGTGATGGGGGTTACTTGTGTAGAGTAGGCCTACATAGTAAAGTATCAGCTAAGTCTGAGAACACAACAAGCAAGGCCTAGGTCTATTTATTATTTGAGTGTTATTTAGGATTGTAGGTATTTATTGGGATGGAGAGGTGCTTTGTGCTTTTCAACTTGCTCGAGCATGCTCAAATGATTTTAGCTCAGAAATCAATGAACCGCCCGTCTGAAAGAGGTACAATGTATTGAGTTTGGCTCTTAAAGTGTTTTTTAATATCATTTTTTTCACAATTCAGCAAAGGTATGTGACTTTAACTGATGAGCAACAAATTGGGTGATCTAAAATTGTAAACATATATCGATTTTGTGGGTGAACTACAGTTTGCCTTGTTAGTAATGATTTGTGACGTAGTCAATCACAGCATTGAGAGCGTACCATTTTCTGATGATACTCGTGTCGAGTTTTGGTACGGGTACCGCATTCTGACGATGTACTGCATTCAAAATTGTTATTAGTGTAGTTGTTCTCTATTGTGTGTAGGCATATTTTTTAAATTTCGCCATAATTTGCGATTCAGTTTTAAAATCCTCCGTATCTTAACTGTAATACAGTTTTAAATTTCGTGAACAAACCTCCATTTCTAATTATAATCTCGTTTTAAATCTCGCAAGCAGAGTCTCCAATAGAAATGTAGGAATGTGCTGCCACTCAGTAGTTGGGGCGGGTTTAAAGTATTCAGAACGAATCAATGACAGATACAAGTCAGGAAGGCGGGACATTGCCCAGCTGCATTGGGAAAGTTTTTTTTTTTTTTGTAGTAATATTTTTATGAATTGGAAAGGGGTGGTCAAAGTGAATTGAGTAAACCTTTGCCACTCTTCTTCCTGTGTTTATTGGCTGTACACCGATTTCAGTTTTTTTTGTATCGGGTGCATGGGGTGGGTGGTTGTTTTTTATCGTTTTTTTTTATCGGTTAAAACCAGAAATCAAAGCCCTAGATATATTGTACATGCTGTAAAATATGTATGCATCATTAGGTAAATCAAATTAGTATTTTCAGCTGCAGACAAAATCCATATAATTGTAGCATGTACCGTCGCATTAAAATAACAACATCGAAAATCCTCCAGCATAGGAAATGAATGTGGATGGCAGTATTCCGCGCAGGGAGGCTGGGAGACCCGCAGTCCGAGATGAGTTCTAGGAGATCGGCTGCAGAGGGCAGATATCCCGCACCGAGCGGCAGCACCTGTGAGCACAATCACTTGAGAGGACACATTACTGATTCTTCATCTTGCGCTCAGAAATGGGTTTCTGCAATGCAGCCCTGCTGCAGAGACTGGATCTGTTCTAAACAGCTGTTACTGATTTCTGGATTATTTGCAGGTTTTCCATTTTTGCCATTAATTGATTGATTAAGTTGATTCCCTTTAGGTGGCGATGATTTGAGGCTTGTGGAAAGAGGGAACCGCTGTGATGGAATTGTGCAGATTTTCAAGAACGGACAGTGGGGATCAGTTTGTACAAATTCATGGAGCTCTAATGATGGCAGTGTTGTGTGCAGACAGACAGGATGTGGAAGTCATCTAACATGGTATACTGTGCAGAACAAGAATCGCATCATCTTGCTGAGTGGGGCCCTCTGCGATGGGACAGAGTCTGCCTTGAGATACTGTAAATCTGACAAAAAAGTCAAAAATCCCTGTCCTAACATTGTCAGAGAAACATGTTCTGGTAAGAATATCTCTATATAGTTGAAATACAAGAGACGTGATAACAGGCGTGTTCTTCCTCACCACAGCTGGTGCAGTAACATCAGGAAATGTGTGCTGTGTGTTTATGCACATTAGATTCAAGATGTATTACCCCCGCCCAGAAAAACAAAACGATTTGATGTTTTTTGCTTTCTTTTCGCAATACAAATAAGTAGATTTTCAGAAATGTTTTGGTAGGTTTAGTATCTCAATACAATTTTCCAAATGTTCCAAGTGGACCATTTTGTACATTGTAGCTCAGGTAAGCAGGGATACTGTAAATTATTAGCAACAATTCAAATGTTTAATATGGATAAGGAAACAGAAATGGTTTGCAATGGCTTTTAAATGTAAACATTTCTTTCACCAGGGAAAACAGCTAAGATAATTGGTGGACTGTGCCATGGTCGTTTAGAAGTGAACCGGGGTGGAGTCTATGGCACAGTGTGTTCCAAGTCTTTTGACTCCAGAGATGCAGATGTTGTCTGTAGGGAACTAGACTGTGGCATTTCCAAAGCTGTGTTGTCTGGAGCCCACCCTGGAGACAGTAAAACCCCAATATGGGCAAACGAGATCCTGTGCCAGGGCAATGAAGAAAACCTAGCCTACTGCCAAACCGCAGAGACTGAGCAGCAAAACTGCACACACGCACACGACGTCAGCGTCATCTGTACTGGTAGGCAACTTCAACACTTTTTAAACACGCTTGCTATAGTGTGCTTCACAGGCATGCAAATGCCTCAGCTATTTCTTTCCATTTCACACAAACAAGCCACAATAATTACAGCTCCACCAGGGACCAGCCCCTATGAGTTAAGCCTCCACTTATTGTTAGCCGAGATGAATATAAAAAAAAACGCTGGTATATTTTCTTTTTCATTTATGGATGTTTATGACTTATGAAAGCCCATTCCACAATGTCTGTGTGATCCAGTCCAGGTTTTACTTGAGCACAGTAAGAACTATGTATTTTATGTACAGTAGTGTGCACATTTATTCAAACACCCCATTGCTTCTGTAGTTTTGATTGGTTTTGCATATTAAATCAAACCACTGGAACATTTAATTGATGGCTTTAATAGGCTACATATGCAATGTATTTAAAATAGTAAGAGAAAACTTTTTAGACGTTGTTTAAGATGCCTAATTAATGTACACAGTGGTCTAACGTTTTCACATGAGTGCCTATTGTTTCTGTATCACTGATTACTGACCAAGAATTGAAATTCTCACACCCAGTTTGCATTCAGGTAGGTATATAAAGGATATAAATGACAAATCTTCAGATGTTCAAATAAATGTAATAAAGCATAACCTAGTATCTCTTATGCAATGAAATGAACTTATAATCTTTTACAATTGAACCCCATTCATACCCCTGTCCTGCTTGCAGGGTACACTGAGGCCAGGCTGGTCAATGGCCGTGACCGGTGTTCTGGTCGAGTGGAGCTCAAGTACGACAGCAAGTGGAGCACAGTGTGTGATCAGAGCTGGGACCTGCAGGACGCCACAGTTCTGTGCCAGCAGCTGAACTGTGGGTACGCTGTGACTGTCCCAGGACAGGCCCAGTTTGGGGAAGGCAGTGGCCCTGTACTGTCCGATATATTCGACTGTGAAGGCACCGAGACTGAGTTACAGAAGTGTCCCATCTCTACGCAAGGACATAGTAAATGCAGTCATCGTAATGATGCAGGAGTTATCTGTGCAGGTCAGTCGTAGTTATTGCTTTAAAAAGATCACAATTGAATGCATGCCTTTATTAACCTTTACTTGGGCACAGTGCTCTCCTTTAGTTGTCCTGACTAAAAAATAATCTACCTTTATAAGCAGCGTGTTCTTTTGTGCATGTAAAAAAATAAGAATATATTCTTGTATTTTATTCTCTCAGATGACTAGTTAATGCTTAATAATATGCCCCTAAAGATTTTGACTTTTAATAGGACATAGACATTTTAAAATTAAAACTACAATAACCTTGTACAGTTGTAAGTAACCAGATATGTGTAGGTTTACATTGTGTGATTATTGTACCTGCCAGTTAATGTATCAGCTCCACATGGTGCGATTGTGTCTCTGATTCCTTGCTCCAGCTCAGGCAGGTCCAGTCAGGCTGCTTGGTGGACAAGGGCTCTGTGAAGGCCGGGTGGAAGTTTACTACAACAGGATGTGGGGGAGAGTTCTCCCCGACTCCTGGAGCAGCACAGAGGCCTCGGTGGTGTGCAGAGAGCTGGGCTGCGGCTCTGTGATCCCAGCCTCTAACTCCTCTCGATACGGGGCGGGTCACAGTGGCGTGTGTCTGACAGGTATCCACTGCAGCGGGGACGAGACCCACCTGAGGAACTGCAGCCTTCCACAGCAAGTCCCCTGCAACAGCAGTAACAGCGCGGCCGTGCTCTGCACTGGTGAGTGCAACACAGCACAACATAAACGGTGAATCACCTTGAATATGTACTGAGAACCCCGGTACAGTGTAGGGTGAATCACCTTCCATATGTACCGAGGACTCTGATACAGTGTAGGGTGGATAGCATTGCATATGTACCGAGGACTCTGATACAGTGTAGGGTGAATAACACTGAATATGTTCTGAGAAATCTGGGTTGGATTCAGTCTAAACCCTGATGTTGGTGGTACTAAATTAATCAATTTACACGCCTGCCCAATCGCTTGGTAAAAAGGCTATCCATGAATTGCATATCGCTTGCTGTTGTGGGGCGTGAGTTCTAGAGAGGTGACAAAGCTAAGCAGAGACACTTCTTAATAGATGAAGTTAAAATGTTACTGAACAGGCTGTCGGGTTAAAAACACAACACATTACTTTCCCTAGCTTCCTGCTTTATCCGGCTCTACGAATGATCCAATAGGTGGAGTCATACAGACACGCATAGCTCTCAGGCTGTATGACTGTGCTGCATTGAACTGATTCTAGACGCCTGACTCTAGATGCCTGACTTTGATTCTAGAAGCCTGACACTGATTCTCGGTTCCTGATGATTCTTCCCCTCCAGATCACATGGCTCTCAGGCTGGTTGGGGGAGGAGGTGACTGCGCTGGGAGGGTGGAGGTTTATCACAATGGCTCCTGGGGGACGGTCTGCGATGACTCCTGGGACCTGGCAGACGCAGAGGTGGTGTGCAAGCAGCTCCAGTGCGGGGCAGCCCTCAGAGCCACAGCCTCCTTCGGACAGGGAACAGGACCCATCTGGCTGGACGAGCTGCGCTGTCAGGGGAACGAATCAGCTCTGTGGGAGTGTGCCTCGGAAGGGTGGGGGCAACACGACTGTCAACACAAGGAGGATGCAGGTGTCATGTGTTCAGGTACAGGACTGCAGTAGCACACTATCACTACAGCTTAACTACTGGGGACTGAGCAGGGCCGTGCACAGGGATCCAGTAACACACTATCACTACAGCTTAACTACTGGGGACTGAGCAGGGCCGTGCACAGGGATCCAGTAACACACTATCACTACAGCTTAACTACTGGGGACTGAGCAGGGCTGTGCACAGGGATCCAGTAACACACTATCACTACAGCTTAACTACTGGGGACTGAGCAGGGCTGTGCACACCAGTAACACACTATCACTACAGCTTAACTACTGGGGACTGACTGACAGCCAGGCTTAACTACTGGGGACTGAGCAGGGCCGTGCACAGGGATCCAGTAACACACTATCACTACAGCTTAACTACTGGGGACTGAGCAGGGCCGTGCACAGGGATCCAGTAACACACTATCACTACAGCTTACTACAGGGCTGTGCACATGGACTGAAGGAATAAGCAGGGTTCTGTCAGGTACACGACTCTGATAACTCACTCCTTGTTGTCTTTTACAAGCATACTGTACAACACACTCAAAATCAGTAATATTATCATTTTGTAATACACCTGTTGCTTCCTATTCTGCCTGCGTCGATCATATCTAATAAGAGAACAAGAGCCACATCACAAACACTTCAAAAACACCAGTTTATTAAAAAAAAATACCTATCATTGTTAATGTAAAAACCTGTGAGCTTAATTAAGAAATTATCCTGTAAGAAAGTGTAGGTTTTCAGCAGATATATTGAGAATCCATCTTTATTTTATATAGCACCTTTCATAGTGGAACACATCGCAAAGCGCTTTACAAGATGCAGTAAATACAAGAAAATCCATAATACTTCAAATACAGAGAAATGCATAATACATGATATACAGTGGGAAGTGCATAATACATGATAGTAGCATAATACATGAAATAGTACATTAAATACAGTGGAAAGTGCAGAATATATGATAGTAACAATACGTGAAATAGCAGCAGCAGCTAATAACAGATATCAGGCTTAAGGATCTTGGAAAGCAAGAGAGAACAGGTGGGTGTTTTGCCTGTCATTTTGAAATTCAAACGATGAAATCCTTTTTTTGTTTCACTCCTAAACGTAGAAGTACAGTTCTTGTTTTAAGATGTACCTTTCTGGTTTATTGGACACAACTTACTATCAAATAAAGTTAGTTTAATCATAGAAATTAAAAACACAGTTAATTCTGAGTGCTGTATATGCAGATGCTGTTGGCTGCTAAGGTAAAAACCTTTAGCTGTGCTGTAAAACAAACATGGTATATATTTTTTTCAACAGAGTTCAAGCAGCTTAGACTGGTTAGTGCTGAGTTTGACTGTGCGGGACGGCCAGAGGTCTTCTACAATGGCACCTGGGGTGCTGTCTGCAGCAATGGAATGGGAGGAATCGCGGCAACATTTATATGCCGTCATCTGAACTGCGGAGAGACCGGATCTATTAAACCTCAGTCTGAAACGAGCTCTGCTCTCAAATGGCTTGATAATATTAAATGCAAAAAGCACGACTCCTCACTGTGGCAGTGTCCGTCCTCGCCTTGGGGACAGAACAGCTGTGAGGACAGGGATGTGGAGGACATTGTCTGTTCAGGTAACGTCTTGCTTCTGTCCAGAATGATTGACGCTGCTCCAAACAAGGAACATTCAGAGATCAGTATACTGGCTGCATGCCCCAGTTAGCACTATCCATGGATTCCCTTATCTCCCATTAATAAGTTCACATTAGAAGTATATCTAGACAGGTGTTAGGCATTAATAATCTTAAATATGCTATTCTGTGAATAACCCTTAATCTGTGTCTTCTGTTAGGACAGCAGACATTGTGTATTGGTCTCTGAATCTTTTAATGGTTAAATTACCACAATACAGTTTTTGATATATTTCTTTAAGGGAAGTTATTTTAATTATTAGCATTATTTTAGAACAAATATTTGCTTTCACAATTATTTCTATTCATATTTTAACCACAATACACATACTTAACAACCTACAACTCAGTTAACATAGCCAATTAATGACTAATCAAAATGTGCAGAAAAATACAAGAACAATATGAATATTTCGACCCTTCACAGTAGCCTAATGTCATCTTTTCCTGTGTTTGAATATGTATACTGCATAGTATCTGGCAAATGGATTGCATTCAGAAGATATAATTTCATGTTGCATACATAATTGAAGCAGGGATAGAAATGCAGAAGAGATTTCTCTCTCATTGCATGATGACGGCTCTCCTAACTCTTGGTGATTTCAAATGTTAATCTTCAAAGAAGGAAATATTTCATTTTATAATTGCTTTCTTCTGAATGAACTCAAAGAATTTGCACACCTGTTCTTCATTTTTAACAGGTAAAAGGGAAAAAACTGCAACCAACAGCTCAAAAACTTGTACCGAAGACCCCACCCAGGAGCGCTGTTTCGGTAAGTTCAGAGTGTCATAAATCTTAAAGTGCAGCTGGTCTGAGCTGAACAGTGTCTGAAATGCAAGCATATGAGTACACTACAGTTTCACTGACAGTATATCAGTCTTTCTATCTCAGTACACTACAGTTTCACAGTTGCATTCCAGATCCAGCAACACTGCGGCTGGTTGGAGGCTCCAGTCCCTGCTCCGGACGGGTGGAGTTGCTGTATGGGGGCTCCTGGGGGACAGTCTGCGATGACTCCTGGGACCTGAGGGATGCCCAGGTTGTGTGCAGGCAGCTGGGCTGTGGGGCAGCGGTGAGTGCGGTGGGAGAGGCTGAGTTTGGAGAAGGGGTTGGCACCATCTGGCTGGACGAGGTGAACTGCAGGGGCAGCGAGCTCCATCTATGGGACTGCCGGCACTCTCTCCTGGGACACAGAGACTGCAAACACAAGGAGGATGCGGGGGTTACCTGTGCACAGGATCCAGGTAATGTGTTCAGGGGGGATCAGGGACAAGAAACCAAGAATTATCTTGATTCACAACTGCTGGAGAGCAGGACGAGATGGGAATTTGAGCACGGATTGAGTGGTTTCTCATTAGTTACCCAGATGGTATTTTTAATATTAATTTACAGTAAAAGTGTAAACAGCAATCACTTGAGATAACTGTACATAGCCAAGGCACTTATTACTGAAAATAAGTTCCTTGTTTTTTTTGTTTCCACTGCATTGAGAGAGACACAGCATTGAACTGCTTATTCACTCTCGCAATCAGGTCCCCCCAAGCCAAGGCAGATTCCACAGATTCCGTAGATTCCTCAGTCCTTGCCAGTGGTTGCCTGCATCATACTGGGAGCTCTGCTGTTTGTGGTCTTCATCCTCTTTGGAGGGCAGCTAGTGAACAACAGGGTGCTGAGGAGAGGTATTCTAGATATTTTAGAATTGCATGCAAGAAACCAACCCTCTTATCTTGTGTACAGATATCGCCCCATGCACAGAGCATCCCAGCAGGATTCTTAAAGGGTTTGAACGATAAAGAATATTTAAAACAAGTCATACCACTGCTCTCACCCACGAGAGAGGTTACTGAAAGCTCTGTTAAATTAAACGAGACTAATTTAACACAAATACCCTGCCCACATGGAAGACTAAGCTGTATACAGGAAGAGGGAAGTGCACATTCTCTAAGTTGCAGTGGTGCTAATTCTTTTAAGCTTAAGACGGAAGTGTGGTTTATGAATGCTGCTGGTGAAAGAAAGCAAGCTGTGCATCTCTCTTGTATTGAACTCTTGGTTGCGTACTCTAGAGATTGCTGAGAGGGAGCTCGCTGAACCACTCTACGAGGAGATCGAGTACAAACTGGCCAGGCAGGGAACCTACAGCTATCCGAGAAGCGGTGAGTAAGGATGGGGAGAGGGTTGCCTTGGCCCAAGTGCTCTTAAACTGGCAGGTAGGGACAACACTGCATTTATGCATTCGCAAGAGGGAACTCCCTTCAAACAATCGGATTGAAAATAATAATAATAAGCTTTATTTTTATATAGCACCTTTCATAGTGGAGCACCATCACAGAGCGCTTTACAAGATACGAGGCCTTGGTGTGTGAACTATGCATCAGCTGCAGAGTCACTTACAACAACGTCTCACCCGAAAGACAGAGCACAAGGAGGTGAAGTGACTTTCTCAGGGTCACACAATGAGTCATTGGCTGAACCTCCTGGTTAAAAGCCAGTTTCTTTAACCACTGGACCACACAGCCTCCAGCCTGATGCATAAAATGCTGTTATCCACCCCAGACTGCCTGGCAAGCTAATACTTGGAATTAACTTGTATTCGTGTAATGCTTCCCAAACTCTTCTGTTCTTATTGGCTGTTCTGGCTGCGGCTGAACCAATCTGTCTTTTTTCCAGGGAGTTTCCTTGCAGATGATGATCTGCCCTATGATGATGTGGACGATACTACAGGAAGCCTCGCTGCAGGTAAGTGAGGAGGAATATATATATATATATATATATATATATATATATATATATATATATATATATATATATAGATGAGCACGACTGGAGTTATGCGTTCCAAGCCGTAGACGAGGGCGCTAACGAAAGTCAAGGTCATCTACCACATGGTCCATTTTCTAAATTCCATTTGACCCTGCCTGTTTGTGTAGCTGAGTCCTGCACACCACGTGTGTCCAGACGTTTTGCTAACCCAGGTACCATCGATGTCTCTGCAGGAAGTGTGTCTTCGGGTTACCTGCAGTATGATGATGTAGGGGACAGTGACGGGAAATCAATAGCAGGTGAGAGACACGCTGAGCTACCCACAGACATGCAGCACACCTTCTTACAATTACACATATTGTAGAGCACAGCAGCTATTGTCAAAATCAAGTCTATACATTTAACTGTTGCCAGTAATGCACCATTTCTAAACAATGTTTACTCATACTTCACTATCAGACTTCCCTACCTCCACCCAAGAATGCGACCAGCTATGAGGCACCAGAAGCACAGGCTTCGGTTGAAATCTTACTAATTTTTCTTTGGCCCTCTTGCACATTGCTTTGCCGCAAAATAAAACGCTTTTCATCCATTGTTGTGTGCATACATTAATTCCCAAGTCTGGCTGATATCTATAGCCTCTGTGCTCTACAAAATCTTTACTGTCATTGCAGACTACAGCGACACTGTATACCAGTGTATAAGGACCCTTTTATTTTATTGTTATGTGTTGCTACAGCTGTTTCAGTAAGGTGTGTGTATACTGTTTTAATTATAATTTCTTTACATCTTGACCACTTTTTTCACTTTTAAATTGCAGTGCTCTCTGGCTGTTTCTATTCTAGCTCCATTTCCATCATCCTCCTGCTCACTGGTAAATCCATCCGAGTTACATACGTGAGCTGGAGGATGATGGGAAATGTAGTTTGAGCGGTCCATGCAGGTCCATGTGAAGCCACCTCTGAGGCAGGGAATGCAATTTAAAAGTTTAAAAAGGTGGTCAAAATGTAAAAAATTTAAACAATACACACTTAAACAGTTGTAGCAACACATAACACAATAAAATAAAAAGGTCCTGATGTACCCTTCAAATGGCTTGGAAGTGACCAAGGCGTATTAGTGCCTTTTTTATAAGATGCAAAGTAACACGGTTGATTAGAATGAAGTACATATCTGCCTAATAATAACGAATTATACATTCCTCATTTTTTTTCTTCCATTATGGGCCAGTCCCTTCTGGTTTTTGTTCCAACTGTACCAAAAATGACTTGGACCATTTAAGCTTCCAATATGCATTTAACTGGTCCAATTAAGTAATGTAGGGAACAAAAACTAGCAGGATCACCAGCCCTCCAGGACCAGGATTGGAGACCCATGCATTAGACCATTGCTTATTTACCTAGGTCAGCAATTTTCCAAGATTTTCAGTTCCAGTGGTTTAATTTCATAGGCACGACAAATCAAAACTGCACTGGGGTGTTCTAATAAATGTGCACACTACAGCATTTCAAGTACAAAAGAACTTAACAATACAATATTGACAATAAGTACTGACACCCATTCAGTCTATAATTACTAACATGATTTCATACTGCTGTTTGGACTCTCATAGATTACATCTTCTGAGCATCCTGATACTACTTTCATTATTCAGCGTGTTTGCACTTTACCCAAAGTCTTGTGAAAGAGCTTTTAATCTCAACTGGCCACTCCTGATTAATAAAGGTACATACAAAATTCCATGTCTCTGGCAGGCTCTGAGAATGCCCTGGCTGTTCCACCCACTGCAGACCCCCCCTCCCCTGAAGACACTGTCTACGATGATCTCTGCAGTGAGTCTGCAAGCCTTGAGGAAACAGAGAGGGGATGATTCAGTTAAGACACGGTGTGCGCGGGGTGTCTCTCAGTGTACAAGACATTCGGACAAGAGAACTGCAAAGAGAAACTGAGATACACCCAGTGGACACAATGTGTTATCATATTGCAAACCACAAAGATGAAGCCCATACTCGGAACATGCTTTTTGCTTGCTGAGAAATTTTGTGAGTTCTGTTTTACGTTGGCGTTAAGCTACAGTGGTCTTGGCACTGGATGACATCTGTACACTGAAATGTTGACCAATATTAACAGAGTTCAATCTAGTGCATGTGATTTGTATGTAACCAGCAGTCCATACACTGTATATTATGTTACTGGTAGAGTTAGAGACACAATGCTGATAACCTTCATATGAAGGGCACCAGAACCCTGGGTGACTCTTAGTTGTGCTGCTCATGCCACAGAATGGGGCTGCACAGTGTTAGATTGTCTGCTTTTGCTGGAATACTGTATCTCACTGTACTCTGTCTTATTTTAACCTTAGTTTTTGCAGTTTTGGTAATCTCTTATACAGCGCTTAGTTTTAGTGTTTTGCAATTCAGAATCATCTTTTGAATGTGTTTCTGTTTAATGCCAATAAAGCCTGTTTGTACCACTTATTCCTGCAGTCTGCATTCTCTATTATCTCTTGTGTTGACACCAGCGAATCAGTAAGCTGTCTGAAGAGGTACAGTTACAGGTTAAAGGTTTTCAGGTGATACCTTTTAATAGCATCAGCTGAATGAGTGTAATATATAATAATCTTTATTTTTATATACCGCCTTTCATAGTGGACCACCATCACAAAGCACTTTACAAGATACGAGGGTAGGGTGTGTGAACTATGCATCAGCTGCAGAGTCACTTACAACAACGTCTCACCCCAAAGACGCAGCACAAGGAGGTTCAGTGACTTGCTCAGGGTCACACACAGTGAGTCAGTGGCTGAGCTGGGATTTGAACCGGGGACCTGCTGGTTTTACAAGCCCGTTTCTTTAACCATTGGACCACACAGACTCCTAAAGTGTAGAAAACAGAGGCGCTTTCAAGAGCACAAGGGTGAGGTAAAGAAAGTAAAATACCTGATTTTCCACTTGTGATTCTGAAAGCTAGTGTATTCTATAAACCTGTTCAGCTGATAAAGAAAAAAAATTGTGTAGGACCAGTCAAAGCCGACACAGTTTTGGCTGGTGCTCCTGACTGATATGTAATGTAACAATCGCACTGATGAAGGCACTGGCTGAATCATTCATAGCCTTTGATAAAAGGCTTTCTGCAGAGCAGCACTTCAGGTTAGACAGAGGAAGCTGTTATTATCATGCTGCTGTTTTCTCACGGGTTGCTCCCCATGCTCTTCCTGTGCTTCCACACGCTGCCTGCCAGTTGCAATCCCCTCTATTTGAACCCACACAGCTACTTCCTATTTAAACCCAGCCCGCTGTCTGCCTGTTGCAAAGGGGAGAGACAGGGTTACATCCTCACTGCTTTCTTTACACTCTGCAAGCAGCTTTCATTTTCTAAAGGAAGCCGACACCCTTTTATTGGCTTCCCTAACATGCAAGTGTAGATCGCAATAATTTTTAAATGTAATGTATAAATGTAAAATGTATTTATTATACAATATGTTTTTGTGAAAAACCCATAGCAACCTATCCTCAACAGTAACCTCACACAGAAAGGGCAGCTCCCCTCCCCTTAACAAGTATCGGGACAGATGAATAAATGCACAGCAACTGGGGCTCGGGCGATTCTTCTTCATTGTACCATAGAGGATGGTGGCTGGTGAATTCTATTCAGGGAGGGTGAGATATCTATAAACCACCGGGTCTGAGTCGGGTTCATGGTGTATTAGAATAAGCAGAGCCACTAGAGGGCACTGCAACACCTTTCTTGGGATTGGATTGTCAAAGTAGCCAAACATGACATCCATGCTACTCCACTATACTGGGTAGACTGGGCACACGCATTGGCTTCCATGACTCGTGGGAATGTAGTTCAGTTTGTTTAGCTTCATACTCTTTCAGTTGATCTGTGGGAGCTGTAAAACGCCTCTGCATGTTACAAATACCAAGGACTGCATCGGTTTCAAGAGCTGCTCACTGACAGGAAAGTGCAAGCATTAAACTGAGTGTGACTTTTCTACAGTGTGCCAGATAGATGATTGATACAGTACTTGGAACACAATCCAATTGACAATCTCCAATGACTGAGCTGTCTATATTAGTGAACAGTTAGCACTGTTGTTCCAGTTTGATACCTCTCTGTACTTTGATACCTGACAGTACAACAACTGGACAAACTCTATAAAGCGCAGGCCGACCCCTAAAGCCTCTAACATCTTAAACAAATAGATTTCGACCGGGTCGATCACCACTTTCTCCTGGTCCAAGAAAATCTGACCGGAGTTGAAGCCGAAAAGCTTGGACGCTGCCAATAGGTCTTGATTAAAAATATGTTGTCAAAAATTGACCTGCCAGGGACACGATAAGTTTGATCAAACTGGACCACCCCATGATCTTCTTCAAATGGTTCGCCAGGGCTTGTAATTGTAAGATCTTGTAATTGAGACAGAGGATGGACACTGGTCTCCAGTTCTTCAAGCAACTTAGCTCTCCTTTCTTGGAGAGCAGGGTAATCACTGCCTGCTGGCAGCTCAGAGGCAGCAACACCTCCCCAATGCTCTCCAGCAGCACCATGTACAAATCCCAGCCCAGCAGGGACCAGAACTCTTCATAAAATTCCACAGTGATCCCATCCAGTCTCAGCACTTAGCCGTTTTTTATTTGCTGTTGCAATGCAAGCAGGGGCTCCAAGCCTCCTGTCTCCTCTTTGGAATTTGTGGGACATCCTGCAGGAACTGTTGGACTGAGTACAAGAAACCAAGAGCAGACATGCAGGGGGAGACAGTAATCCCTGTAATAGATGTGTATTGAGGTGTGGAGAACAACAAGATAGAAATAGAAATACTGGTTGTGAGTCTGCCAAAGAAAACAAAGAAAGAAAAATACATCCACAATTAGAACAAAAAAACTATAAATATGTGCAAACAATATGAAAAAAAAGACAGTCCAATTGGAGGCCTTCTCCACAGGGCAGAATTCACCCCAAATCAATACAAATGCCCAGAAAGAAAGAAACAATGTCCTTGTTGAAATTGTCCAGGGCAGAAAAATAAACCAGCAGTAGAAAATATGAAATTGGTAATCTCTCACCGGGAGTTCGGGAAATGATGCAGCCTCAGAGTCAGGATTCCTCTGGCACGCAACAAACGACTTCCCTTTGAACAAATAGATTGGTAGACTAGCCCTTGAATAATACTCCCAGAGGCCCAGAGATGTGAATGGTGGATAGGAACACGTCAATACATTAACTCTTAATTTGCTAATGCCAAACAAAACTCAGCTCAAGAACTTAATTATAATCGGGATTAAAGTTTTAGATACTCTTTTTTTCCTGAGTGTTCTCTTTCTTCTTCAAAACACAGTGGATTGGAATAGGGTTCTAACCAATGAACCAACGCCACACCCTTCCTTCCTTCCTTCCTTCTTCTCTTTTCTCTCTCTCTCTCTCTCTCTCTCTCTCTCTCTCTCTCTCTCTCTCTCTCTCTCTCTCTCTCTCTCTCTCTCTAAACCACTCACGTGCCTGTTATCAAGAAATTGACCAAATGGCTTAATGACACAAAGCTAATTAATTAAATGAGAATCAGGGCATTGCAATCAAAGCACTTAAACATTTAAACCAATTAACTAAGAACTGCTGCAAAAAACAGCTAAACATAGTGTTGAGTAGAAAACACTGGATTGAATAATTACTTTTAATTTTCAGCATTTACCTCGAAACCCTTAAAATCATTACGTTTGTTTCCTTTATATTTAACTGCTTCCTTTATATTTAACCTGGCCAGGCTTTCTGCCACACAATTACGTGCAGCAGGCAGCAAGCTCCTTACACTGCACAGGTGTAGCTGATGCTATAACTGGGCATATGTGGTTGTATTGCGAGGAACCCTTCAGCATATTTCCGTGAAAATGGAGAAAAAACACAGTGGCAACCTTGGTGAGGTATATCTTAACGATAATGCCTTATGAAGGGGTACACCCCGCCCCTGTGTGTATGGTTCTCTATTATTGTTATTTGAAGATATTGTTTATGTGTGTAAAAACACATTATTTTATTGTTAATTGTTTTGCAGCATGGATGGGGTTAAACTTATCCATCCATGCTAAATCTCGTGCAAAGTTTTATGGAAGACGTAGGGAAAAAAAGGGTTATCTGCAACATCAATCTGATAGGAAAATACTGCAAATTGTCCTGCAGCCATCTTTGGTCCATGGTAACCTATGTATTCCCACGTGGCTTTAGGTAAGGCACGTGGGTGGGCTAATTAACATTTTCACATGAAACTTGTGTTTCCATGTGTAAGTGGGCGTTGATTTCACGAGCATTTCCTTGATTCTTATAGGTAGATGAGACTTTCCCGTTAAAATAGTGCGACCGTTTTTTTGGGCATTTTCACAAGCTTTCCTTGCCCACATGCCCACGCATTGCCAATGCACGTGAGACAAACCACTCATGTTAACTGGCCAGATGAGATTGTTTATGACTTTAATACAGACTACGGGTTATGTAGGTATTAAAAACACAGTCCTAAATCTAAGAGGATTGGCATTTGTATTCTTATCTATCCAAATAGCTACAACAAAGCAACCTAACATCCCATTAGACGAAGTGTGTTACTCATTTGTGGCAGTTAATTTTAGAATAGTCTACTTTTAAAGTATATTAGAAAATGGATTGTCGATTTCTTTTAACCGGAACAAGTTTGGCATTTAAATTCCTTTTTAACGCATTTTTTTTTTCACAATTCAACCAATTCATGTGACTTTAACTGATGAGCAACATATTGGCTTTTCTAAAACCGTAAACATTCCCCATTTTGCAGGAGATCTACAGTTTGCCTTGTTCATAGTGATTAGGGCAGTAGTCAATCATAGCATATCATTTTCTGATGTTACACGGGTCAAGATTTGATGCGCATACCAATTTCTGACCCTATACCTTAATGAAGCCCCTCTAGTCCGGATTGCCTGGGGCTCTATCACCACTTTTATGTGCGAGCGCCAAAAGAATCTCATATTTATATTTTAGCTCGGTTTGCACACTTTTATTATTTCCAGACATGTACAAATCAAAATAAACAATCAAAACCCTAACTCCCTTGCCAACAGTTATTTTCTTTTAAATAAAACCTAAACCTAAGGCAGGGAAGGCTAATTCCTTTTACCCTGAAAAAACCAAAACATATTTTCAAATAGCAACTTTCTTTTAATAGCTTTCTTATAATGCCTTCCTTTTGTTTTCAAACCGCATGCATCCTTTCCTTTTCCACACACACGAGCTATTAATTATCTTATTACCCCTCGGCCTGAATATAAACGTCTGCGGCTGTCGGCGCTCAAGGGAGAGACTTAAGTCCGTAGAAGAGAGCAGACAGTTGCTATACGTGCTGGCTGAAAACCAGCACGATAGTTCTTTATTATTTGTTTGGCCAACGTGCCCTTTTGTTTGTGTCTTTTGTTTTGTTCCAGCTGTTTGTTTTGTTGTCTATTTAATAAAACACTGAGTGCCGTTGCGTTTCAGTTTTCTCCCGCCCTTCACTTGTTTCTGGTCTGATGTCACCCCTGCAGCCACACAGTTCACACCTCTTGAATTACATTTCGCCCTAGTTTAGTGCAAAGTGAAAAAAGTCAGTTATAAATCTGAGTAAATACTTTCAGATGTTTTCCAGATGTTTTATCGTGTAGTGTGTAGTGCATTGTGATGTTGAATAATTAACACTTGATACAACTTCAATTCTAATGAAAATGCACAACCTCTACCATTTTAGTGCACCAAAGTTTCTCAGTTGGATCAATTATATATATTTATGTATTTATTTATTTTTTAATTAGAAGTGAATACGCAACCAAGAATTAATCATGGGGAATTCACAAAGTATTCAACAAAGGAACAGGAAAGTGTTGTTATTAATTTTTTTTTTGTACATTCAGGGTTCAATTTAGCATAAAACTGAATCATTTTCTAATAAACATTGGCAATCACCAAATCAAATGCCAATATCTATAGTTATATATACAGTGGCACACACACACATATCTATCTATCTATCTGTATATATATATGGCTACCATGTAGTGAGATTGCTGAGATATGTAGTTTGTCAATATAGAATTACATTTTCACGGTAACATAGACTGTTGGAAAACATGGATCGAGAATTGATTAGCAGTTTGCTACGCATGTGGACTGGCAGAGCTATACTGGTGTTCTTTTCTGAAAAGAGACTAATATTGCAGATAGCAGACTGTTTGGTTCAAATTGCATGTACTGCTAACCACTGATAGAGACGATGCATCTACAAACTGCCCAACAATGACTGCAAGCTAATGAGATAACAATGCTGTGGACTAGAAGGGAACAGGCTCTAGACTTCAGAGAGATCAAAAGAGATAATCCCACTGGCATCAAAGGGGGTCGCAAGGAGATAACAAAAGGCAGATGTATGGACCTTTTGTCTCCAGGAGTGTGAAGAATGCACTGAGTTCAGAGGTTGTCACACTAGACCACACACACAGACACACACACAATAAATTAAATTACCTTGACCATTGGTTAAGTGTCAGAGAAAGAGGAGGTGGACCATCTATACAGAAGGGTATTTAATGTCACGCAAACATTGTAATGTTGAGTATTCTGTCTGTCCTGTACCTGGGACCAGACTCCCTGCATATTTCAATAAACCTGGCAACTGATTGAAGAAAAGGACATTTTCTTGAATCTACTTACCCACCATCATCTATTTTGTTAAATTACTTCATAGACTAATTTGCATTATCAGACATTTCGACCCACAGCAGTTTAACTTTTTTTAATGAAGAGAAACAAGACTCTTCCCAGTGAAGGAATAAAAAGAAAACTATCTCAGAAAGTCTAAGTAAAAACATGTATTAAGTTACATTCTCAAAAATACCATTATCCACTTAACAATTTAAAAATACATTATGCATAAATAAATAAATATTTACCTTTCTTTAACCTTTCATTCAAAGGTGACCTTGAATTTAATCAAAAAAGATGAATTCATTTCAAGCAATCAATCTTTTTCTAACAGATGTTCTGTTTCCCCAGAGATGTTTTCATAACAAATAAAGTGTCAGATTATTAACAATTTAATAAAATATAACAAGAGGATCAAATAAAATGTCAATCTATGTGGACCTGCTGCAGGTTTTAACAAAATGGTTTCACTTTGATTGTTATTGCACTGTGGACTCAAAATGGGAGTTTATTACACTTTAAACACAGGAAACGATGGGGCTTTATCAGCAGGGACACAAAATGGAGGAACCCTTGCCTGTTCACCTGCCCTAACACTGTCTGCATGCAGGCAATAGGGTATAGGACACCACAGCAAGTCTGCAAGGTGCCTTTTTAAATTGTTCTAGAGATGAACAAGAAATATTGAAAGGTTCATGGCTCACATTAATTATTTAACATAAAATAAACACATTCGTTAACGTATTGATTGATTAGCGAAACCTTCATTTCTGTAAAGCCATCAAAGGTTCATTTTTCTTTCCAAGGCGGCTGAAGGTGAATACTTTTCAAGCTGTTGCTTTGTTTAGTTTTTTGTTTCCTCCCGAAGAGCTGTTTTCATGCCATCAAAAGGTTCTAAGCATTTACTCAAGTGTGACAAGAGTATAAAATAAAACCTACTGTCAGTCTATCTAGGTTTTCTTTGAGATTTTAAAATAGTTTAAAATGCTTTCACTTTTATTGCTCAAGGAAATGAATTGCACTTTGGCTTCAAAGATGATGACAGTGGAACTCTGGAGATCGAGGGCTTTTAGTTCCCGAGCTCCCTCACTTTGAAACTCACTTCCAGGTTTCATCTGGGAATGCTGAGTGTCAGTATTTTTAAATCTAAGCTCAAAACACACATCTCTTTGCTTTGGTCTTTCACTAGCAAGAAGTTTGGAGCTGTGTTGGCTTGCTGTTTATCTTTGTAAAGCACCCTGAGGGGCATATGAAGAATGTTCTATAAATAAATGGTAAAACACACATACAATAAAGTTACCAAACCAGTATTAAGTAAATTACTTTCTTCCTCACCTGTTTGCACAGAGTACACCTGTAGAAGAATCAGAATAAGATCTTCAATTCTCAGCAAAGCCTTCTACTTTGCTATATATGAAATATTGTAAAATAACTTTAAACTACAGTGCAAATACATGCAGGGTAAAATGAAATAAATAGAATTTAATTACAACAATATGAATATGTAATATGAAAAATATATTCAAAGAAAAATCTTAAGTATCTATCTATCTATCTCTCTCTCTCTCTCTCTCTCTCTCTCTATATATATATATATATATATATATATATACACACACACACACACACACCTTTTGGCTTCAAAGATGATGACAGTGGAAGTTTATTACTTTAGACACAGTAAATGATACTGCGTTATCAACAAGGACAAAAATAGGGTGTACAAGACAAGTAATATATGCTGTATGCGATATCACCATGTTAATTTTTAACCAATGAGAATGCAGCCTTTTGGTTTTGACAGGTGCCCTTAGCCAATCAGGATCGACCAAAAGTGCCGCCTCCCAGTTCCTGTGATGCATTTGTAGTCTTTAAGCAATTCTGGAAGTCCCACTCTCCCTTCCTGTCATGCGTTTGTAGTTTTAATGCAAATATGGAAATCCCACCTCCCATCCCGTCACCTGTATGTAGTTTTTAATGCACTTTTGGAAACCATGTTCCTATGGGGAATTAAACAAAGGTTTTGGGTATTATTTATTCATTTAAATGTATTTTTAAGAGTAAAATGGGTAAAATGGGTAAACAGCGAGTGGAAGCGACAGCGTGGGAGAAGTACAGGCGTGGAAAAGTACAGAGCAGTTTAGAAGCAGTTTGAAAGCAGGCTGACGGCTGCAGAAGAAACTAAATTTAAAAAAAACTCTCAACATGGTCTTCAAGCCAGTAATCTGTGACACCTGCTTGATGTGGGAAATCCGAGAAAACCCAGCGGAGCTAAACCAAGTGTGCGTAAAGTGCCGCGCGATCCAGGATTTGCATAAACTAGTAAGTATGCTAGAAATGAAGCTGGAAGAAGTGAGACAGCAACAGGATCTTGAGGAGCTGGCACACCCACAATTCATGGAAGTCTGCATCACCCCTAACAGACTGAAAGCCACCAGGGAGATAGAAGGTCAGAACAGCTGGGTTCAGGTAGGCAGAAGCAGGGAAAAAAGAAACTTCGTCAAACACAACCACCAGAAATCAAAACAACCAACAAATTTGAGTCACTTCAGAATTTTGATGAGCAGAACCAACAACAAGAGAATGAAAGGAACAACATCCAGGACCCTATTGACAGTGGTGACCAGACAGCAAAAAGAAGGGAGGTCATGATTGTTGGGGACTCCATATTGAGAAACACAGCAAGTTCAATTCACAGTTTGGACCCCCTTACTACAACAGTGTGCTGCCTTCCGGGAGCCTCGGTCAAGCACATCACTGAGAACGTGGACAGGCTCCTAGAACGAACAGGAGACGACCCGGTAGTAGTCGTCCACATCGGTACAAACAACATTGGAAGAGACAGACCAAAATCCCTGCAAAACAAATTCAGAGAGCTAGGAAGGAAATTAAAAGAGAAAACCAAAACTGTGGTATTTTCTGGTATACTACCGGCACCTTGCAAAGGACCATATGGACAGCTGGAAATAATTAATCAAAACGCATGGCTGAAGATGTGGTGCACACGGGAAGGCTTCACCTATCTTGATCATTGGACCACATTCTACAACGAGGACTATCTGTATAGACGGGACGGACTGCACTTAAATAACAAGGGAACCAGTCTACTTAGAGAAAAGATCCTCGAGCAGGTTCGAAAGCATTTAAACTAGAAAGGAAGGGGGGAGAAATCAACAAAAAAACAGAAGGGAGACCGCATCAAAACAAGGACAACAACTCAGGTAAGACAATCATGTATTTATCTAAATGCTAGATATCAGAAACAAAATTCTAGAACTTGAAGCTACTGCACTAACAGGTAACTATGATGTGATAGGTGTTACAGAAACGTGGTTGTCTGAGAGTGATGGGGACGAATATAATATTTGTGGGTATACACTGTATAGGAAAGACAGGCAGGACAGAAGAGGAGGAGGGGTAGCGCTATACATAAGAAACAGTCTTGAAGCCCAGGTGTTAAATCTGGACAAAGAAAATAAAGCCGAATCAATATGGGTCAGAATAACAGACAAAAATTCAAAGGGCATAATAATAGGTGCATGCTATGGACCGCCAGATTCAGACGGTGAGCAAAATAAGAACATAAGAACATAAGAAAGTTTACAAATGAGAGGAGGCCATTCGGCCCCATCTTGCTAGTTTGGTTGTTAGTAGCTTATTGATCCCAGAATCTCATCAAGCAGCTTCTTGAAGGATCCCAGGGTGTCAGCTTCAACAACATTACTGGGGAGTTGATTCCAGACCCTCACAATTCTCTGTGTAAAAAAGTGCCTCCTATTTTCTGTTCTGAATGCCCCTTTGTCTAATCTCCATTTGTGACCCCTGGTCCTTGTTTCTTTTTTCAGGCTGAAAAAGTCCCTTGGGTCGACACTGTCAATACCTTTTAGAATTTTGAATGCTTGAATTAGGTCGCCACGTAGTATTCTTTGTTCAAGACTGAACAGATTCAATTCTTTTAGCCTGTCTGCATATGACATGCCTTTTAAGGCAAAATAATAAAAATAATCTGTTATACAATGACATTAGAAACGCGTGTAGCAAAGGAGAAGCCATTCTAATGGGGCATTTCAACTTCCCCCATATAAAATGGGAAAACCTGATGGGTAGCACGACGGATGAAACTGAAATGGTGGAAATGACAAATGACTGCTTCCTAACACAATTTGTCAAGGCACCGACTAGAGGGGAGGCATGCCTTGATTTAGTCTTTTCAAATAACGAAGACAGAATAACTAAAACAGAGGTCAGAGAACCACTGGCAAACTCAGACCACAACATGGTCTCATTTGAAGTGTTTTTTAAAACCCCCAATGTAATGACTAAAGCTAAGGTTTACAATTTTAGAAAAGCAAACTATGAAGATATGAAACAGAAACTAACAGAAGTAGATTGGAGTCAAATAGAGAAAACATCCATAGAAAAAGGATGGCTGTTCTTCAAAAATGTAGTACTAGAGGCACAAAACAATTACATCCCTAAAGTAACAAATCTAAATGTAAAACTAAATTGCCAAAATGGTTTAATAGATCAATTAAAAAAATATTCAGCGAAAAAAGGCACTTTACAGAGCGTTAAAAAGGGACCAAAAAGAAAGTACACAGAAAGAGTACACAGAACTGCAAACGCAAGTCAAAAAGGAAGTTAGAAAGGCCAAGCAAGAAATAGAAATGAACATTGCTAAAACCAATTCCAAAATGTTTTTCCAATATTACAACAGCAAGAGAACGTTCAAAGAGAAGATTAAATGTTTAAGAGATACAAATGGCAAAATCATAGATGAAGAAAAAAAAATAGCAAATATATTAAATGATTACTTTTCACAAGTTTTTACAAAGGAGGATACGGACAACATGCCCCACATGTCATCCAGTTCCTATCCAGTTTTAAATAACTTTAGCATAACTGAGGCAGAAGTATTAAAGGGACTAGGAGCTCTTAAAATAAACAAATCCCCTGGGCTGGATGAGATCCTCCCAATAGTACTCAAAGAAATGAAAGAAGTTATTTACAAACCGCTAACCAAGATCATGCAACAGTCTTTGACACAGGGATGGTACCGACAGACTGGAAAATTGCAAATGTAATACCGATCCACAAAAAGGGAAACAAAACTGAACCAGGTAACTACAGACCAGTAAGCCTGACTTCTATTATATGCAAACTTATGGAAACTATAATAAGATCCAAAATGGAAAATTACCTATATGGTAACAGGGTCCTGGGAGACAGTCAACATGGTTTTAGGAAAGGGAGTGTGGAAGGGTGGTGGGTAATTCACTGACACAGGAGACAGACAGGTGAATTTGGCAACACCGCACAGGTGCCCAGTTTTATTTCAGGGTGCTGTTTTTTCTTTAATCCCGCAGATGGCGCTGTGGGTCCGTGGTCTGATTTACCAACGATGGTAAACAGAACCACGGGCATACCAAGCGATGGTACACAATACCGACGCCCTTAAAGGTGCTTCGAAACAATAATTCAAAACAGAAGGCACAAAGACACAGGGAAAATAAAACAGTAACAAAAACTACAAAGAAAAGGTGCTGCACTTTGCAGCGATATCCCGGTCACCGCTGCCCGTGCGACCCGGATCACCGTCCTACACTGCCGGATCACTAGCCTGCTCTGATATACTAATCAGGGGTCTGCCCAAGGGTTCCCTGCCCTCAATGTCTCGCTCTGAACCTCAGTTTCTTTCTCTCCCACTGGTTCTCGGTCGTTGACCAGCGCTTCCGCACTCTCGGCGCTTTTAACAGGGCAGACCTCAGGAAACAGCAGAGCGTTATTTTATAGGACCAACAATCTCCCAAGACTCGCCTCTCAGCCATTCAGAGAGGGGGAAAGTCCACACACCCACTTTCCCACCTCCCCGTGTCACTGCCATGACTCACAGGCGGTTGTTGGGCGACTGCCGTCCTCTTCCTGCAGCCCGTGAACACGCCAGCAGAGTCAGCACAGATCTCGCCCTGCTACATATCCTTTCCCTCAGAATGACACCACCGGTTCATTCAAAAGTCTTACACCCCCATGCCTTCCCGAGAGAAAAAGTCTGCGTTTTGATGCAGCTTTCCTGCTCGGTGGACTACCCTGAAGGCATAGGGCTGCAAGGCCAAGTACCACCGTGCGATTCTGGCGTTGCTATCTTTCATCCGGTGAAGCCATGCTAAGGGGGCATGATCTGTAACCAGGGTGGTGTCTCCCCAGGAGGTAGTACCGGAGTGACTCGACTGCCCATTTTACCGCAAGACACTCCTTCTCGATGGTGCTATAATTTTTCTCGCGGGGAAGGAGCTTCCTGCTGATGTACAGGACTGGGTGCTCGCTTCCCCGAACCTCCTGAGACAACACTGCCCCGAGACCTGTCTCTGACACATCCATCTGCAGGGTGAACCTCTTACCAAAATCCGGGCTGCATAGCACTGGCTTACTACACAGCCTCCGCTTCAAGGCGAGAAAGGCCCTCTGGCACGACTCCGTCCACTGAACTGTATTTGGGGCAGCCTTCCGGGTGAGGTCTGTCAAGGGAGCAGCGAGCGTAGCGAAGCTCGGGATTAACTTTTATAATAACCCGCTAGTCCCAAGAAAGAGCGCACCTGGGTTTTGGTTGTAGGAACCGGCCAGTCAGCCAAGGCTTTCACCTTAGCAACCAGCGGTCTGATCTGGCCGCCCCCGACTCGATACCCCAAATACTCCGACTCACTCTTCCCAATGGCACACTTCTTTGGGTTAGCAGTGAGCCCCGCCTCCCGCAAGGATTGCAGCACCGCCGCTACCTTACACAGATGACTCGGCCAATCCTCACTGTGGATAACCACGTCATCTATGTAAGCAGCGGCGTACTGCTGATGGGGCCGCAAGATGCGATCCATCATCCGCTGGAAAGTGGTGGGTGCTCCGTGCAACCCAAAGGGCATGGTCCTAAATTGGTACAACCCGAAGGGAGTCGAAAACGCCGTCCTCTCTCTAGATTCCGGAGTCAGGGGTATCTGCCAGTACCCCTTCGTTAAATCCAGTGTCATCAGAAAATGAGCTGTGCTCCAGCAACTCATCTACCCGGGGCATTGGATAAGCGTCAAATTTCGATTTCTCATTGATTCATCTGAAATCAATGCAAAATCGAGTTGACCCGTCTGGCTTATCAACTAAAACGATTGGACAGTTCCAGTCACTTTGGGACTCTTCTATTACCCCCAGTCTCAGCATTTCGTCAATTTCCGCTTTTATTACCTGTCTTTTACGCTCAGGTATACGGTACGGCCTCTGGCAAACTAGCGCCCCCGGCTCGAGTCTGCCCCGGGACGGAAGAGAACACGTCAGGAAACTCCGCCACCAGACCGTGAGCCTGACATTTCTGCGTTGGTGTCAGATTCTCAGCAATCTGTACCGATCCTTTTCTTGCCAACACAGAAAGATCAGGTCCCAGGTCCGTGACGTCATCTGCATGCGCCACTAACAATGCCTCTGGCTGCAACCAAGGCTTTAAGAGATTGATATGATAAATGTGTTTCTCTCTCCGTCGCTCTGGCTGGCAGATCTCATAGTCCACCTTCCCAACCTGGCGTGTAACCTCAAAGGGTTCTTGCCACTTAGCCAAGAGTTTCGACTCAGAACTGGGTAATAAGGGAAGTACCTTATCCCCCAGCTGAAATGTGCACAACCGGGCTCCTCGGTTATATTGTGTCTCCTGTCTGTGCTGCGCCTGCTGCAAATTGTCATGCGCCCATTTCCCCACAGACTCAAGACGTTTGCGCAGGTCCAACACATACCGGACGGTATTGGTCGAATTGTCCTGCTGTTCCTCCGGTCATTCAGACAGAAAATAGGAGGCACTTTTTTACACAGAGAATTGTGAGGGTCTGGAATCAACTGTAATGTTGTTGAAGCGACACCCTGGGATCCTTCAAGAAGCTGCTTGATGAGATTCTGGGATCAATAAACTAACAACCAAACGAGCAAGATGGGCCGAATGGCCTCCTCTCGTTTGTAACATTATGAATAAACCTGCGCAACATGTTCTTAAGGGTCTTATTAAAGCGTTCCACCAAACCGTCGGTCTGAGGATGAAACACCGAGGTCCTAATGGTCTTAATTCCCAAAAGCTTACATGTTCCGCGGATTAGCCGGGACATAAAATTGGTGCCTTGATCGGTTAGTATCTCTTTGGGAATCCCCACCCGGGAGAAAACCTTCACAAGCTCGTTGGCAACAGACTTAGCGGACATAGATCGGAGGGGAATAGCCTCTGGATAACGCATAGCGTAATCCAGAATGACAAGTAGGTGGGTGTATCCTGCCGGGCTCCTCTCTAATGGCCCAACTATGTCCATCCCAATACGCTCAAATGGAGCTTCCACTAGGGGCAAAGGCACCTGTGGGGCTCGTGGAACGGCTCTAGGGCTGGCCTTTTGACATTCCCAACAACGCTAACAAAACCGCTTGACATCGCCATCCAGCCTCAGCCAGAAGAACCGTGACACAAGCCTTGCTTTAGTTTTATCCCTTCCCAAATGACCAGACAGGGGAATAGCGTGAGCCAGCTGCAACAAATCCTTGTTAAAGGGCTGAGGAATGAACAACTGATGACGCACTTCACCGGTCTGGGGTAATTTATCAACACGGTACAGTAGGTCTCGATCAATTTCAAAGTGGGGGTACATGGCGGCGCGTCTAGGCTCGACCACCCGACCATTAACCACCGCTGCTTGGTCAAAGAGCCTACCCAGCACGTCGTCACGCCCTTGCTCGAGTCGGAAGTCATGGGAGTGAGCTAAGAAATCAGCTCCCAGGGCTTCCAACTCGGGGTCAGGTCGATCCCGAGCAGAGGCAGCCGAGCCAAACCCCTGTGCTGGCTCCGCGACCTCTCCCCCAGACTCTTCACCAACCGCCCCCACCTGAAACTTCTCCGACTCCCTCCATTGCCAGCCCTCATTCTTAGCGATCCGACGCTCCCGTTTAGTTTTACGGGGTTTAAATTTATGGCAAAACCATTCTCGCGAAAGGGAAAAATCTTAGCCAATAAAGAGGACAGGGCTGTCAGGGCAGCCAACCAATCTTTAAACTGCTCACAGTCCCGTCCCAGAACTACTGGTACTGGCAATCGAGGACATAATCCTACCTGCACCTGCGTCACCTGCTGGCCAATAGTCCTGCTTGGCTAGTTCGGCCGCCCGATCCAGAGTATCTGGTGCCTGCCGCTGGACCCATAGCCGAGGTCCCGGGGCTAGACACTCCAGAAACCGCTCCACCACGATCAGCTCCACCAACCTGGCTTTGGTGACCGTGTCCGGGTTAGGCCAGCCCACTGCATAATCCTTTAACCAGTGGGCAATAGCTCGGGGATGCTCCCTCGCCGCAAACCGCTCCTCCCGGAATGTCTTACGGTAGCCCTCCGGTGTGGCCCCCACACAATTCAGGATGGCTGCCTTCAGCAGGGGGTAATCCAGCATGTGCTCTGGGGACAGCGTCCTTGCAGCTGCTTGAGCCTCCCCGGTGAGTTGGGGCAACAAACAGCTAGCTCACTGGGCTTGGGGCCACCCGGCCGAGATCGCCATGGCCTCGAACACCTCCAAGTAGGCATCAGGTCGATCCTCGTCCGTCATTTTGGTGAGTCTCTGTAGGGAGTGGTCTGGAGCTGCGGGTCTAGCCGCCCCCTGCACTGCCGCGGTGAGCATCTGTCACAGGAGGTCCATCATCGCGGCAAACTGGGTAGCATCCATCGCTAGTCTGCTCCTTCTGTAGCTGCACTGCTTTGGGCAGTGCCAGTGAATCCCACTTCTTACACCACGTGTGGAAGGGTGGTGGGTAATTCACTGACACCGGAGACAGACAGGTGGATTTGGCAACACCGCACAGGTGCCCAGTTTTATTTCGGGGTGCTCTTTTTCTTTTCGCCCGCAGATGGCGCTGTGGGTCCGTGGTCCACTTACCAACGATGGTAAACAGAGCCATGGGAATACCAAGCGATGGTACACAATACCGGCGCCCTTGCAGGTGCTTCGAAACAATAATTCAAAACAGAAGGCACAAAGAAACAGGGAAAATAAAACAGTAACAAAACTACAAAGAAAAAAGGTGCTGCACTTGACAGCTATATCCCGGTCGCCGCTACCCGTGCGACCCGGATCACCGTCCTACACTGCCAGCTAACTAGCCTGCTCTTTTACAATACTCCGGGGTCTGCCCAAGGGTTCCCCGCTCTCACTATCTCTCTGTGAAACTCTTTCTTTTTCTCCCGGCTGATTCCCGGTCCTGAATCGGAGCTTCCGCACTCTCGGCGCGTCTAAGTGGGCAGACCTGAGGAAACAGCAGAGCGTTATCTTATAGGTCAAACATTCTCCCAAGACTCGCCTCTCAGCCATTCAGAGAGGGGGGAAGTCCACACACCCACTTTCCCACCTCCCCGTGTCACTGCCATGACTCACAGGCGGTTGTTGGACGACTGCCGCCCTCTTCCTGCAGCCCTGTGAACAGAGAGTCGGCTCAGATCTCTCCCTGCTACAATGCACAAAAGAACATGCTGCTTACAAAGGTAGATTATTTTTTAGCCAGGACAACTAAAGGAGAGCACTGTGTCCAAGTAAAGGTTTATAATGGCATGCATTCAATTGTGATCTTTTTAAAGCAATAACTATGACTGACCTGCACAGATAACTCCTGCATCATTACGATGAGTGCATTTACTATGTCCTCGCGTAGAGATGGGACACTTCTGTAACTCAGTCTCGGTGCCTTCACAGTCGAATATATCAGACAGTACAGGGCCATTGCCTTCCCCAAACTGGGCCTGTCCTGGGACAGTCACAGCGTACCCACAGTTCAGCTGCTGGCACAGAACTGTGGCGTCCTGCAGGTCCCAGCTCTGATCACACACTGTGCTCCACTTGCTGTCGTACTTGAGCTCCACTCGACCAGAACACCAGTCACTGCCATTGACCAGCCTGGCCTCAGTGTACCCTGCAAGCAGGACAGGGGTATGAATGGGGTTCAATTGTAAAAGATTTTAAGTTAATTTCATTGCATAAGAGATGTAATGTTGTGACGTTCGTTTGAGAAGATTGGTTCTGAACAAACCTGTACTCAGGAGTGGTGTTGTTAGTTTAATTTGATGTTCTGGAATTTCGGCAGTGATCGACTGGTAATTATTCTGGCTTGTTTGTGTGAAATGGAAAGAAATAGCTGAGGCATTTGCATGCCTGTGAAGCACACTATAGCAAGATGTTTAAAAAGCGTTGAAGGTGCCTACCAGTACAGATGACGCTGACGTCGTGTGCGTGTGTGCAGTTTTGCTGCTCAGTCTCTGCGGTTTGGCAGTAGGCTAGGTTTTCTTCATTGCCCTGGCACAGGATCTCGTTTGTCCATATTGGGGTTTTACTGTCTCCAGGGTGGGCTCCAGACAACACAGCTTTGGAAATGCCACAGTCTAGTTCCGTACAGACAACATCTGCATCTCTGGAGTCAAAAGACTTGGAACACACTGTGCCATAGACTCCACCCCGGTTCACTTCTAAACGACCATGGCACAGTCCACCAATTATCTTAGCTGATTTCACTGGTGAAAGAAATGTTTGCATTTAAAAGCCATTGCAAACCATTTCTGTTTCCTTATCCATATTAAACATTTGAATTGTTGCTAATAATTTACAGTATCCCTGCTTACCTGAGCTACAATGTACAAAATGGTCCACTTGGAACATTTGGAAAATTGTATTGAGATACTAAACCTACCAAAACATTTCTGAAAATCTACTTATTTGTACTGTGAAAAGAAAGCAAAAAACATCAAATCGTTTTGTTTTTCTGGGCGGGGGTAATACATCTTGAATCTAATGTGCATAAACACACAGCACACATTTCCTGATGTTACTGCACCAGCTGTGGTGAGGAAGAACACGCCTGTTATCACGTCTCTTGTATTTCAACTATATAGAGATATTCTTACCAGAACATGTTTCTCTGACAATGTTAGGACAGGGATTTTTGACTTTTTTGTCAGATTTACAGTCTCTCAAGGCAGACTCTGTCCCATCGCAGAGGGCCCCACTCAGCAAGATGATGCGATTCTTGTTCTGCACAGTATACCATGTTAGATGACTTCCACATCCTATCTGTCTGCACACAACACTGCCCTCATTAAGGCCCCATGAATTTGTACAAACTGATCCCCACTGTCCGTTCTTGAAAATCTGCACAATTCCATCACAGCGGTTCCCTCTTTCCACAAGCCTCAAATCATCGCCATCTAAAGGGAATCAAGTTAATCAATCAATTAATGGCAAAAATAATAGCGAATAATCCAGAAATCAGTAACAGCTTTTTAGAACAGATCCAGTCTCTGCAGCAGGGCTGCATTGCAGAAACCCATTTCTGAGCGCAAGATGAAGAATCAGTAATGTGTCCTCTCAAGTGATTGTGCTCACAGGTGCTGCCGCTCGGTGCGGGATATCTGCCCTCTGCAGCCGATCTCCTAGAACTCATCTCGGACTGCGGGTCTCCCAGCCTCCCTGCGCGGAATACTGCCATCCACATTCATTTCCTATGCTGGAGGATTTTCGATGTTGTTATTTTAATGCGACGGTACATGCTACAATTATATGGATTTTGTCTGCAGCTGAAAATACTAATTTGATTTACCTAATGATGCATACATATTTTACAGCATGTACAATATATCTAGGGCTTTGATTTCTGGTTTTAACCGATTAAAAAAAACGATAAAAAACAACCACCCACCCCATGCACCCGATACAAAAAAAACTGAAATCGGTGTACAGCCAATAAACACAGGAAGAAGAGTGGCAAAGGTTTACTCAATTCACTTTGACCAGCCCTTTCCAATTCATAAAAATATTACTACAAAAAAAAAAAAAACTTTCCCAGTGCAGCTGGGCAATGTCCCGCCTTCCTGACTTGTATCTGTCATTGATTCGTTCTGAATACTTTAAACCCGCCCCAACTACTGAGTGGCAGCACATTCCTACATTTCTATTGGAGACTCTGCTTGCGAGATTTAAAACGAGATTATAATTAGAAATGGAGGTTTGTTCACGAAATTTAAAACTGCATTACAGTTAAGATACGGAGGATTTTAAAACTGAATCGCAAATTGTGGCGAAATTAAAATAATATGCCTACACACAATAGAGAACAACTACACTAATAACAATTTTGAATGTATCTCAGAAAGCGGTACATCGTCAGAATGCGGTACTCACACCAAAACTCGACACGAGTATCATCAGAAAATGATACGCTGTCAATGCTGTGATTGACTACGTCACAAATCATTACTAACAAGGCAAATGGTAATTCACCCACAAAATCGTATGTTTGCAATTTTAGATACCTAATTTGTTACTCATCAGTTAAAGTCACATACCTTTGCTGAATTGTGAAAAAAATGATATTAAAAAACACTTTAAGAGCCAAACTCAGTACATTGTACCTCTTTCAGACGGGCGGTTCATTGATTTCTGAGCTAAAATCATTTGCGCATGCTCGAGCAAGTTGAAAAGCACAAAGCACCTCTCCATCCCAATAAATACCTACAATCCTAAATAACACTCAAATAATAAATAGACCTAGGCCTTGCTTGTTGTGTTCTCAAACTTAGCTGATACTTTACTATGTAGGCCTACTCTACACAAGTAACCCCCATCACAATAATTCAAAAATAACTAGTCAACTATTGAATAAACACAGTTCCGGTATGCAAGGTTGTTTCATTTCATTTTTGCTTTATTATTTTTCAATAAGTTAATCAATAAGGTTAATGTTGCAGCCCTGAATCAGTGGAATTTGGAATTGTGAATGACTGAAAGAAAATATGACTAGTTCCAAAATGTTAACTCCAGCTGACTGGCCGTGCAGAATGAACTTCATAAGAAAATACTGAAAACTGAAATAAGAATGAACTAAGCATGTTGTTATTGTTAAGCTACAATCAGATTGACTTCAATGAATTGAGCAGCCGCTATGTGTTCTCTGCACTGAGCCTCTGGATCCTTCCAGACCACAGTTGGCATGTCTGGAGGGATAGCCCAATCCACCTTTTCCAGAGTGCTGGCAAATTTCTGGATGTCATGTTGAAAAGGGCAGGCCAGTACATATCATTTCCTGAGGATACTCGCATAACTGATGTTGGCTGCAGGTTTTTCCAAACAACTCAGTTTCATGCCGAGTGACCTCAGGTGAAAAGACTCCCAGCTCCTTCACAGAAAACTTTTCCCCGTGAGCCAAGACTTACGCTGATGTATGTTTTTCCACAAATGTCATAGAGCGACTGCTCTCTATACTCCTGCAAGTGCAGCCTCTAAATAGACCGGTGAGACCCTCGTTATCATAATAGAGGATCATTATTAGTGCGTGTTAAATAATTTGCATTGCTCTTAAGCTTACATAGGGTGCAGTGCAAAATAATCGGCTGGCCGCAATGCAATTGGAATTTTGCATCTGCAATTATTTGCACTGTGCCTATACTTCCAACACCCTCTAAATCTCATGCCTTGAAAAGTAGAGGAAACGTACCCTATAATTGTGGTGCTGGTATCACTATAGCAGCTGTTAGAAAGTAACACAGACTATAATAACGGTGTGCAATTATTCAATGCTAACAATGCACAGAACTGGATCTGCTAGAGATTATCCCAGTGAGCATATTTTTCAATTTAAATTTTTTAAATTTCAAAATGTGATCGGGATTATTTAGATTCATTTTTCTTTTTGGGATAGCAGACGACTGCGCTTTTAATCAAGTGTTTTTGGTTGTTTGTTTCAAAAAGAGATCAGAATAACTTTAATCCTAGCTAATATATATTATAACTGCATTTTTATATTCAACATACACGGTATGCTTATTTTTTAATAGTTTTAACGTTAATACACATGTTGCCAAAACTGAATTATATTCTGAAGTGTTAATTGAATTCATTCCAGTATATCTAAACGCACTGAATATAATGTATTGACTACATTTAAAGTATTAAGAACTGTTACTTCATTTGGGATAAAGTGTTTTCTAGGAAAATGGATTACAAATCTGGATAATTTTGCATTTGATAGCAAATTAAAAAACAAAAACAAAATCAGACCTAGCAAATAAGCTGAACTTGATTTTGCTGCATAGGTGTTGGTGGCAGAATAGCTGTTATTTTAAAAAGAAACAAAATCCTACCGCTGACTGATGCTGGAATAAATCACCACAATTTAGCTTGTAACGGGTTCAACTTTAAATATGATTAATCCAACAGCTAAACATTACAATAGAAACTACTATCTGGAATCTCCTCTCCACTTCTCTCTCTATATCTATTTTTTTTTTTATTTCATGTTTATATTATTTTAATATCCTCTTACTATTATATGTTGTTTACTGAACCATATCCTATCAAATGAATGTGTTCAACATGTGCAAATCTTTTTAATTTAAAACGTTATTAACACAGGAAAAGCACAGTATTATGTGAACCAAATCATTCCAGCTGTTGTTTATTTGTGTCTGTAACTCCTAACTGAAAAAATAAAAGTGCTATGGTCTCTCTCTATCTCTCTATCGGCTATCTCATCGCGAATATTCTGGTCCTCTCTCTCTCTTTCTCTCTCTCTCTCTCTCTCTGCTCTCTCTCTCTGCTCTCTCTCTGCTCTCTATCTCTCTCTCTCTCTCTCCTCTCTCTCTCCTGGTCTCTCTCTCTCTCTCTGCTTTCTGTCTCTCTCTCTCTCTCTCTCTCTCTCTCTCTCTCTCTCTCTCTCTCTCTCTCTCTCTCTCTCTCTCTCTCTCTCTCTCTCTCTCTCTCTCTCTCTCTCTCTCTCTCTCTCTCTCTCTCTCTCTCTCTCTCTCTCTCTCTCTCTGTCTCCCTCTCTCTCTCTCTCTCTCTCTCTCTCTCTCTCTCTTTCTCTCCTCTCTCTGTCTCTCTCTCTCCCTCTCTCTCTCTCTCTCTCTCTCTCTCGTCTCTCTCTGTCCTTTCTCTCTCCTGTTCTCTATACTGACGTCTATATAATGATATTGTCTATAGTCTCCCTCTTAGAGCATCGCTCTAGAGGTACACTCTTGATACAATTGCTGTAAGAGGCTAATATGATGACCTGTATCTATTAGTCGTAATCTCGTCTCGTATAGATCAGAAGATATATAAGTATGTACCTGTATAGTCGAACGGAGCTTATCTCTATCTATCTCTGTAATATTATCTCGACTATCTCCTCACCGCTACTCTATCGGGCTGTCGCTCCGCCTCTATCCTGTATATGATATGCATGCTGTCTGGCTATCTCTCTCTATCTATTCTGTCGCCTAGCCATCTCTGTTGCATCTATAGACTCGTCTATTCTATTCTATTTATAAGATTCACGCTATATGTATTCTACTCTATCTACTATCTCGTCTATATCTCTCTACATCTCAGTAGTACTCTCTCCTTATCTATGTTATCTCATTCTATCGTATCTCTCACTTTTATGCCTCTCTAGTTCCGCGGATTACTCTGCTCTCTCTCGACTCTGACTCTCTATGTCTCTTCTCTGTATCTCTCTCTCTCTCTCTATCTCTCTCTGTCTCTCTCGCTCATCTGTCTACTCTGTTCTCTCTTTCTCCTCTCTCTCTCTCGATCTCGCTCTCTCTCTCTCCTCTCTGTTCTCTCATCTCTCTTACTCTACTACTCTCTGCTCCTATTTCTCTCGAGTAACGTCTGCTCTCTCTCTCTTACTCTCTGTCTGTATCTCTCTCTCTATCCACCTCTCTCTCTCTTCTCTCTCGTGGGGATTGTGGGCAATGGCCCTCGCTAGAGAGGCTGCGAACGCCGATCTCTCTCTTTTCTCTCTTCTCTCTCTCTCTCTCTCTCGCCTCTCTCTCTCTGCCTCTCTCTCTCTCTCGCTCTCTCTGGCTCTCCTCTCTCTCTCTCTCCCTCTGAGGTTACTTAAGTCATTTCAATGTGTTGTCCACTAATCTTTCAGTCTGTAACAGTATCTTGAGAAATTCTGCTAAAGAATCTCTCGTCTCGTCCTCTGTCTGCAGTTATATGTTTTGGTCTCTGTGTGTGTCTCTTCTGCTCTCTCTCTCTCTCTCTCTCTCTCTGTCTGTATCTCTCTCTCATCGCTCTCTCTCTCTCTCTCTCTCTCTCTCTCTCGTGGAGGATTGTGGGAAGGGCTTGCAGAGAGGTGGAACGCCGGTGCGGTAGGACCGGGAAATTTAAAACTTTATTTATCTATTTTTATCTATTTATTTATTTATTTATGTATTTATTTGTTTGATAGTTACTTAGTTGTCTTTCTCTGTGTGTCTCTCTCTTCGTAGGTTAGTGGCGTGTGTGTTGTTTTGTTTGTTTGTAGGGTGTTTGGAGATCCCGTTATGGGGTCTCGTTCAGGAGGGCTGGGGGCTCTCACCCGCCGACACGGGGTCCGTTGCCTGCCTGACCCCGGGGTTTCGGTGGAGGAGTGCCTGCTGGCAGTAGGAGAGGTGGTGGGGTTTGAAAATATTATGTCGGCGTCAAGAATGAATAAAGCGCTGGTAATATGTTTAGTGGAGGTGTCTCTGGTACACAAGCTGGTAGAGGAAGGATTTACTGTAAAAGGTGAATTTGTTCAGGTTTCCCCTCTAGTAACCCCGGTTACGAAAGTTATTATTTCTAATGTGCCTCCGTTTTTAAAAAATGAGCAATTAGAAAAGAATTGAGCTCGTTTTGGTAAACTGGTGTCCCCGATTAAGGGAATCCCGCTGGGGTGCAAAAATAACAGTGTTAGGCACGTCATGTCGTTTAGAAGGCAGGCCGGCGCCCGAAGATAGCTCTTACTAAATGATCCTAACCAAGTCATTAATGTTGCCTGGAATTTTAACGTGGAAGGGATGAATTGTGTGGTGTTCGTCAGTTCCGAAACGATGAGATGTTTTTACAGTGGAGAACAGGGACACCAGAGAAAAGCATGCCCGAGAAAGGAGGCTAGAGCGGAGACAGGGCAGGATCAGGGCGATGCTGGCGGGGAGGAAGTCGGGGGTGTTGGGGGTGAGCGGGAGGAAGAGTCGGCTCCCCCAGCGCAGCCGCAGAGCGAGCCCGTGCTGACCGAGGAGGGGGCGATCCAGAGGGAAACCGGAGCAGAACCACCAACACCACGGCCTCGCACAAAGAGACCCAGCCGCAGCCTGTCACTGACGGGTTCGGAGGATAATACCGCTACTACTGAGAATGGTGAAGAATCATTCAAGGTAGTAGCGAAAAAGACACGAATTCAGCGGAAGGCTGCAGAGCTGCCGGATGGCAGAGCGCAGCCAGTGCAGAACTCCGAACCCGTGCAGACAGGGAGACTGCGGGCTCCTGGCGGGGCGTCAGTCCCTCCCAACACGGAGGAAGAGAGCACAGCGCAGGGTGAGCCGGGCGCGGTGCAAGACTCTCCGCTAGCTGAATCTCAGCCGCCTGAAACAGTGCCGGCTGTGGCAGAGACCGGTGTGGAGGAGTCGGAGGGAGCTGCGGAGGAACGGATTCTCGGGGGCGAGCGAGAGGACAGCGCGGATGAGATGGAGGGGGAGCTCTCTGACTCCTCGCTTATCTCAGACATCCCTGATAGCCAACCCGTCAGTAAGAAAAAGTTATACACACTTGAGCAGGTAAATGATTTTATGATAGAAACAAAAGGGAAAAGGGGAGTAGAAATAGAGAGTTTTTTCCCTGATCTAAGGTTATTTCTCCACTCCGCTCACGTTATAACAAGGAAAGCCACAATAGAAGAATTTGATCAGCCAAAACGTTATAGATTAAAAAAAATTGTTCAGAAAATTAAAAAGGATCTTAAAAGTGGTTCAAAATCTCTTGTTTAAAAATGGCTGTGTTTTATGAAACGTCTTTTATTACTTGTTTTAGTGTGTTAGTTTTTTTAGCTATGATGGAAAGGTGCGTTTTTATTTCTTTTAATCTAAACGGCTGCAGACAGTCTTTTAAGAGGGCGCAGCTAGTCGGGTTTTTAGAGCAGAAGCAGGCGGGGGTGGTGTTTCTGCAGGAAACGCACTCGGATCAGGAGAATGAGGAGGCGTGGCGAGCGGAGTGGAAGGGGCTGTGCGTGATGAGTCACGGCGCTAGTACCAGTGCAGGAGTAGCCGTGCTTTTTAAACCCAGCCTGGGGGCAGTTTTACTAGATATGGATGAAATCGAGAAAGGGAGGATTTTAAAAGTAAGAGCTAGGCTGGGCAGTACAGTGTATGTTTTTATTAATATTTATGCCCCCAATAGAGGGGGTGAACGAATTTTATTTTTTAAGAAATTAAAGCAAGCTCTTTTTAATATTAATAATAATGATGTGGTGGTACTAGGAGGAGATTTTAATTGTACTGTTAATTTTAATATTGATAGAAATAATGATGAACCACACCCTCAGTCCTCCAGAGAGTTGGCTGCATTGTTAGAGTCCAGTGACCTGGTTGACATATGGAGATGCCTGCACCCCAGTTCAAGACAATACACCTGGTCTCAGTATCACACAGACTGTGTATATAGAGCAAGACTAGACCGGTTTTATACTTCAAAAAACGATTTAAATAAATTTATCAAAGCAAGAATCATCCCCAGTAGTCTCTCTGACCACCACTGTCTATTAATTACAGTATTAATTCAATCAGAACCCCACAGAGCATCTTACTGGCATTTCAATGTAAAATTATTACAAGATGTAAAATTTAAGCAACAATTCAAACTTTTTTGGATAATTTGGAAAAAAGAAAAAGCACAATATAAAGATTTAAGACAGTGGTGGGACATTGGCAAAATACAAATTAAATGTTTTTGTCAACAATATACTATAAATGCAACCAGGTCACTGAACACAGCCGTGAGAGAACTGGAGTCCAAAATCCTCCTCCTAGAGGAAAGGTTAAATTCAGAATTTAAAGAACAGACCCTGGAGAACCTAAAGGAGCAGAAAATCGCGCTGGGGAGCTTGCTGAAGGAAAGAGTGAAGGGGGCGATTGTGCGTTCCAGATTCATGGAGTTGAGAGACATGGATGCCCCCACTAGTTTCTTCTTCAACCTGGAGAGGAAGAGAGCGGACAGTAGACAGCTGTGTTGTATCAGGACTCCTGGTGGGAAAGAACTGCACACCCGGGAGGAAATCAGCAGAGAGGCGGTGCGTTTTTACAAGGAACTTTATAATAAAGAACTGTGCAACATAGAGGACACTGAGCGGCTGCTCCAGGGGTTACCCAGCCTCAGTGAGAAGGAGCAGATTCAGCTGGACGCACCGCTGACCCACCAGGAGATGACCGCCGCTGTCAAGCAGCTCTCCAGCGGAAAGGTTCCCGGGATCGATGGACTGCCAGCAGAATTTTATAATAATTTCTGGGATATAATGGGGGAGGATTTGCTCCAGGTTCTGAGAGAGAGCCTCAGCCACAAGGAACTGCCTCTTAGCTGCCGTAGGGCAGTGGTTACACTGCTGCCCAAGAAGGGAGACCTATGCCAGCTTAAAAATTGGAGACCTGTGTCAATTTTATGTTCTGATTTAAAGATTTTATCCAAAACAATCGCTAATAGATTAAAAAGTGTTATTGGAACTGTAATACATATGGATCAAACATATTGTATACCGGGTCGCTCTATTTTTGATAACTTGTTTTTTTATTCGAGATTTTTTAACTGTAAGTGATATTTGTGATTTTAATGTAGGAATGGTCTCACTGGATCAAGAGAAGGATTTCGACAGAGTCGACCACACCTACCTCTTTCATACACTGGAAGCCTTCGGGTTCGGTCCTGGTTTTATTTCTTATATTCGGCTTTTATATTCCAACATTTTTAGTATTTTAAAGATCAACAATGGGCTGAGTCAGCCCTTCCCAGTGTGCAGGGGTATAAGGCAGGGCTGTGCCCTGTCTGGTATGCTGTATTCACTGGTTATAGAGCCCCTGCTGCACCTGCTGAGGGTCAGGCTAGCTGGATGGACAGTGCCCTCCTCGCCCTCCACACCCTCCTCTGCCACAGTGAAGGTGTCTGCCTACGCAGACGATGTGACTGTGTTTGTGAGGGGGGATGCAGATGTCCAAGCGCTGCAGCAGACTCTAAATGAGTTCCAGAGAGCATCTTCTGCCAGAGTAAACTGGGCGAAATGTGACACCTTCCTGTCAGGCGGCTGGGATGAGGGCACCCCTCCTTTCCTGCCTGAGGGGCTGAAATGGAACAGAACAGGTATTAAAGTGTTGGGGGTGCACCTCGGAACAGAAAACTACATGAAAAAGAACTGGGAGGGTTTGTTGGATAGGGTGAGGGGGCGGCTGCAGAGGTGGAAGGGACTGCTGGCTCAACTGTCCTTCAAGGGCCGGGTGCTTGTTATTAATAATCTGGTGGCCTCTAGCTTGTGGCACAAGCTGGTATGCCTGGACCCACCCCAGGGCCTGGTGAAGGAGATCCAGAGAGTGTTGCTGGAGTTCTTTTGGAGCGGGAGACACAGTTTGAGGCCGGCAGTCCTCTACCTCCCTAGTGATGAGGGGGGGCAGGGGCTAGTCAGCATTGCCAGCAGGGTGGCAGCCTTCAGACTGCAGGCGGTTCAGAGACTCCTGTACACTGAGGAGGAGGCTCATTGGAAGAGGCTGGCCTGTTTCCTTCTCAATAGATTTGGGGGGCTGGGGTTAGGAAAACACCTGTTTTTAATTGAGAACACCAGTTTTAGTAAAGCAGGACTTCCTCCTTTTTATCAAAGTATTTTAAAAGCCTGGCAGCTGGTGAGGGTGGAAAGGGATGTGGAGTCCTTGACAGGGCAGGACCTGTTTGAGGAGCCCCTATTTTTTAATCCACTCTTTCCAGTTAAGTTCCTCCAGTCGATGACGCTCTGTGCCAGTTTTTTAAAAGCAGGTGTAACCAGGATGGTCCACCTGTTAAACCTTGAGCTCTCCTGCTGGCTAACTGCCTCCCAGCTAACTGCACAGCTAGGCTGGCACTCAGAGAGGCTTGCAGAAAGACTGATGGGTGAGTTGAGGGGCAGCCTCTCCCCGCGGCTCAAGGCAGTCCTGAGGGAGGAGTTGTCCAGAGGCACAGAGCAGAGACAGCTTTCCTTATTTCCAGGGATGATCGTGTCACCAGCAGTAGGTGAGGAAGGTGACGGCGGTGGAGAGAATGGAGGGACTTTGCTTAAATTACAGAATGTGGAGGAAATGATCTTTCACACAATGAATGGAAAACAGATATACAAATTGTGTGTTAAAGCCACAGAGTATAGTAGGCTAAGGGGTCTGGTAGACTCTAAGTGGCGAGCTTACTTGGCTGTAGAGGAGGGGCACAGGCCGGTGTGGAGGGTGCTGTACAAACCGCCCCTCGCCAAGAGAGTGGGGGACCTGCAGTGGAAGATTCTACACTGCATTGTGTCCACAGGCAGGTTTCTCCATAGAGTGGACCCCAGCCTCAGTGAGCTTCCATAGAAGTTGGCACCTCCGAGCATCAAGTGTGATAGCAGTTGCGCCTTTTTGCTCAGCAGAGGAAACTCTCTTTCATGCCTACAGTGAGTGTGAGAGGCTGC
>NC_054575.1:70500-106105 GCF_017654505.1 Polyodon spathula | reverse complement strand
TTCCCTTGTGCACCACGTCTTCAGCCATGTGTTTTTATTAATTATTTCCAGCTGTCCATATGTGCCTTTGCAAGGTGACCATCATCGGGGGCTTTGTTTTTTTGTTATTGGTGTCAAAAACCCAAAGAGAAATTAAAGGAAGGATCGAGGGAGAGACTTTAAACCAACCATGCGTTTTAGATTAATTATTTCCAGCTGTCCATATGGTCCTTTGCAAGGTGCGGGTAGTATACCAGAAAATACCATAGTTTTGGTTTTGTTTTTTAATTTCCTTCCTAGCTCTCTGTATTTTTTTTGCAGGGATTTTGGTCTGTCTCTTCCAATGTTGTTTGTACCGATGTGGACGACTACTACCGGGTCGTCTCCTGTTCGTTCTAGGAGCCTGTCCACATTCTCAGTGATGTGCTAGACCGAGGCTCCCAGAAGGCAGCACAATGTTGTAGTAAGGGGGTCCAAACTGCGAATTGAACTTGCTGTGTTTCTCAATATGGAGTCCCCAACAATCATGACCTCCCTTCTTTTTGCTGTATGGTCACCACTGTCAATGGGATCCTGGATGTTGTTCCTTTCATTCTCTTGTTGTTGGTTCGGCTCATCAAAATTCTGAAGTGACTCAAATATGTTGGTTGTTTTGATTTCTGGTGGTTGTGTTTGACGAAGTTTTTTTTTTTCCCTGCTTCTGCCTACCTGAACCCAGCTGTTCTGACCTTCTATCTCCCTGGTGGCTTTCATTCTGTTAGGGGTGATGCAGACTTCCATGAATTGTGGGTGTGCCAGTTCCTCAAGATCCTGTTGCTGTCTCATTTCTTCCAGCTGCGCACGCCCCCCCCCCGTGAAGACTGCGGTTGAGGTTTTTTTTTGTTTTTTTTTTTTTGGAATTTTTTTTTTTTTTGTTACCCCGTGTTTCTAATTCGCACTTATGGTACAACTCAAAAACAAAACCTTCGACATGCGCAAACGAAGACGTTCGACATGTGGACGAAAGGCTGTCGCTTCAGCTTTGACTAGCATGGGGGCAGGGTGTACGGCTGAATGAGGGCGAGCTGCCCGCGAACGGTGAGCGACAGCGACACCTCCACTGCAGGATACTCACACGTCATTGTTCTACAAGATTTTTTGAGAGGTCGGACCTCTAATATTGCACAAATCGGACACCACACTGTTCATACAACAATGGTAGTGGAAACAAAAAGCTCCATCCAAATAGCGTGATTTAAGCCATCTTGGCTAAAGGGGGCTTTAATCCCCCTGTAGCACGGACTAGCGCGCAGCAGCGTATCACCCATCCAAACCAGCGGACAGAGGGGCTTTGGAAGGGCTTGCTTTCAGTTTCGATATCATGGAAAGCTGTTTTTTTTATTTTTAAGTCGGACTGAAGCAAGGAGAGGAGCTTTCCAGTAAATCACGTGAATAAGTTGACCTGGTTTAGAATCTGCGGAAATGGGCTTGCCCCTGCAGGCAGTGTCTTACAATTGTGCTAGTCGCTTATGTAAAGCCCAGGGGGCATGTTTATAATATTTAGTTTATAATACAGGGGGCTTGTTTATAATACTTCATTAGCTCGACAGTTAAGAAATTGTAGGGTTTTTTTTTGTTTTTTTGGACAAACGTTTTGACTCAAATTCACTATCAAAGACACAGGCCCAAATTTATAAAGGGGAAAAACCGACCTAAATAAATAAATAAAAGCCCGTAAAGCGAGTGTTCGGCACGGCCGCAATCACCATTAAAATAACGACCTGTTTTATAAGACTAATTGGGTAAAGCAGGCAAATCCGCAATCAGCCAATTTAAATGCCCACAAATGAAGACGTGTTATTTACAACACATGAGAGCCGTTGTTACAAGCTTGGACATGAAAAAGACCATGACAAGATAGATAAAATAATGATTTGTGCTACGGGGCTTCTACTCCAAACATGCATCCCTTCAGAGTTTTATACTAGGGTTGGCTATTACGTAGGTTTTACAAAACACGAAGTATAATCAAGTCGAAGAATAAAACATATCTTATTAAGGTCCGCATATCTGGCAAAAGTTTGAAGTCTTGTTCATTCAAACAGTAATGAATGTAGGTACCGTCTTTGCAGAAAGATTGTAGGATGTAACGACACGACGTTATAAAGTCGTTATTATGTCAAAATAATTTATAAAGTCAAATTAATTAAGAGTTCAGTAGGCAATGTTGTGTGCAGTTACAACCGTCCTATTTCTTATGTGTGTCTGTATGTTTTACTCTATGTATGATTTTAAAACACATCTGTACGGTATATATGGTCAAAACTGTAGGCCTACCTTCTTTAGCTACAAACTAACTGCGTCATCTTGTCCCTCTGTCCTTTTTTTATTACCGTTTTCTTTCAAACTCGAATTTAACAATACTGCCTGAACCAGTATTGTTAAATACCTGAATGCCGTATTACAAAAAATACATTCTCTAGGCATTACTAAAATAACGGAGGGGGATGAGCCCTATAGAAGAACAGGAGACTTTTTCTTTGTGCTCCTCGGAATATCGTTCCATCTTAATCTCCTCCACGGTTCTTTTAATTTACACTCTAAGAAGTAAAGGCTCTCGTTAGAACCTTGCTTTGCCACTGTGGGGAGACCTTTATAGGTGCTTCTAAGAACCCTTTTTACGTGTATTGAAAATTGGAGTTTGCAAAACAATATGGTACCGGTATTATAAACCGTAATTTACAAACTGACTTGATCAGAAGGGTTAAAAAAATGACCTATTAGCAAAATGTTATTAAATGTTTATTTGTCCTTGAAAACAATGTCTCTTTCTTGCTGCAGACAAGTCTCCCACATCACCTTGCCTTTTATATAGCCTACTGTCTGACTGCGGCAAATTAATGGCTGCTTTTCAGAGTTCTTAAAATAATGAAGCAAGTACGAATTACCGGCAGCTTTAATAAATAGACTGAATATTTCATCGACCTCACTTGCAAAATCCCCTCCCAATGTTAGCGGTTTCATTCAGAAACGCCCCAGAATTACATATGCATCAAGGGCTAAAGCGCACAGAGACATTGCCCCCCCCCCCCCCCCCCCCCCAATCACGTATTAATTGCGTGTTTATGCCATTGCGTGTGTTTTATAAATCCCATCCAAGAATTCAATTCCAACAAGATTGTGTAGAGCAGATAATGTTGAACAAATGCATGTCGACTCACAGTATCTCTAAACACGGTCATGCAGTTATTATAACTCTGCTTACAAGAAGTCACGTGTTATTCAGGAAGAGAGGTCTTCGGATGTGCTTCTAAGTTTCGTTTCTGGTGTCTGATAGAAACAGAGTTTTTGCACACTGTGCCATTGTTCATGAAGACCTGCAGAGGACAAGGTGTGGAGAATTTGAGCTTCTTCAGCAGGGAGTGTATCAGGTATTCACTTCATTTCCGAAGATTAAACCACAAAATAAGAAAAGTTAGTGCTGTTCTGTACAGAAAAAGCAATTTGTGTTATTTATGGAGATGAATATATGTATTGCCTGCTGTTTCTGATACTGGTGGTGGGGGAATGCAGTTCTTGGTTGTTGCTGTGCTCCAGTTACAGTAGATTCACTTTTTTATTCAGTAACCTCTTTAAGCTGTTCAGCTGTGTGGTTGGATACAGGTGAGAGAGAGAGAGAGAGAGAGAGAGAGAGAGAGAGAGAGAGAGAGAGAGAGAGAGAGAGAGAGAGAGAGAGAGAGAGAGACTGAGACTGAGAGAGAGAGAGATGAGAGAGAGAGAGAGAGAGAGAGAGAGAGAGAGAGAGAGAGAGAGAGAGACACTGAGAGAGAGACAGAGAGAGAGAGAGAGAGAGACTGAGAGAGAGAGAGAATAAAGTTTTTCATTTTGTTGTTGAATCCTGTAATGTTTATTTATTATTATTATTCTTGCAACATGTAGATTCATTTACCAATAAGAATTGAGAAATGGAGGTTAAAGTTGCACCATTTTTCTGGCCGTGCCTGTCCTACAGTGTGAGGAATGTGCTGGTATGTGCTGCTTTGTCACATTTTCAGAGATAGACAGGCCACGGACAACAGTGCCCTCTGCGGGTGAAAAGAAATCCCTACCTCAGACTAAAACTGCACTTTTGAGCACTTTTGAGCACTTTATTCACTTTTTTTGTACAATGTGACTGTGAATAAGATTAAATATATTTCTACTTTGGATTTCTTGTGTCATTTTGTGATACAGTGTGCGAGCGTTAGACTTTAAAAAAAAAAATTTACAGACTAAAATAAAACACAACATATTTAAGAAAAGCGTACCTGCATGAAACCAGAGCGTACGTTTAGTACAGTAAACTTGTGTAAAATGTTGTGTATTTTATGCTTAACATTTGGTAACTTTACAGTATGTAGTCAGAATCAGATCATGTGGTTGCTCCTCAGTTGCAAAGTATTATATAGACAAGATAAGCATTTTAAAATGTGTACTGTATTTTAAGTTGCTGTATTTTGACATGTCTTGGAATAACCAATCATAATTTTTTGGTTATTGGTTAAACACACAGACCTATTTCCTTACTAATATTTTAGTTGTTGACTATGGGGAGGGGGGGGGGGGGTGGAATAGTCAAGACATAAAATACACAATTAACTCAATCACCTGTAGTACATTTAAAGCAAGTATGTGCTTGGGAAAACTTCTTAAAGTGCATCGCTTATTTTTTTGCAGTGTGGACTTTTACTATTAAGTAGTTCAAATTTCTCGAACCCTACTTACAGTATAGTGTTCAGAATTAATGGGACAGGGATTAAAAAATAAGTAAATGCATATTAAAAAGTAAAGGGAAAATAAGTACACACAAGCACAAAAAACTAACAGCCAATGAATGAAACTCACCAGAAGGAACCTCTTTTCTGCGTTGCTTTGCTGTAATGCGGGGTGTTGATGATGGTCCAGGGAGCCAGACTTGCAGTTTAAAAAGCCGGGTTTTTTTATATTGTTATTTATTTTTAGTGTTTAATAACCAGAGCATAGCGGTAGTAAAAATGAAATGATCCTAGAAATAAACTTTCATAACAAGTGAGCATTCTTTTATAGCACTTAATGTTTAATTATTACATTATATAGTCTTTTCGTAATACCCTCCCAAAAAAAGTATATTACGCGTTTTGTTGTGTATTACTGTTTTATTTTCCTTTTTCCTGTCGCCTTCTGTTTTCATTATTATTTTGAGCACCTGCGAGTGCGCCCGCATTCAATTTGTTTACCAGCCTTGGTATTCCCATGGTGCTGTCTATCATCGTCGCCACGGACAACAGTGTCCTCTGCAGGTAAAAAGAAATCCCTACCTCAGAATAAAACTGGGCACCTGTGTGGTGTTTCAAGTACACCTGTTCTGTCTCCCGTGACAGTGAATTACCCACCACCCTTCCACATGCCCTCACTCAAAAACCCTGCCCTGGGCTGTTACTGCAAGCAATGCACTAGATTTTGCTCTTGCTTCAGATGCAATGTCTGTAATTCAGTCACTGTATAATATCTCCCTGCAGGAACCTCAGAGATGTCATCAGAGAAGAGCGTGCCTCGAGAGGCTGAACTCCAGGTAGAAATGAAGAAAACGCAGGTCAGCCAAATCGTTCACTTTACTGAGAACACCAGACTAGTATCCAGCTCAGAGAGAACTCTGGACGCTACACCCATCGTCCCAAACCCTCAAGACCAGGACAAACCTCAGGGTCCAGCAGACACGTCATCTGTCATCTCCACTCCTCTGGACTCTACAGTTCCTGAGGATCCAACAAACAGTCCATCCACTGCCCCCGCATCTGTGTCCCCTCCTGGAGAGATAAAGATAGACTCAGTAGATATTGACTCTGTCTGTCTGAGCTGGGGAAGACCTGGCAATATGGATGGGATCCCACACAGCTTTTACATTATCTACGCTAGCTCTGATGAGAGTGACCAAGATATGACCACTACTGCACCCTCTAATTTTACTGTCATCTCTGAGCTGAGACCTGGGAGAGAGTACAGCTTCACAGTCACCACAGAGCTGGAGAATGGGATCCAGAGCACTCCTGTTTCAGCAGCTGTCTGCACAAGTAAAAGTTATTTATTTATAAATATTCTTTTGAATAGCAGTCTCTCAATCTACTTTGTCATTACATCAATTCTCTTTTCTATTGCAGAACCATCTCCTCCTGGACAGATAAAGATAGAGTCAGTAGGAAGTGACTCTGTCTCTCTGAGCTGGGCCACTCCTCTTGGTATAGATGGGATCCCACACAGCTTTAAAATAACTTTCTGCCGCTCTGATGAGAGTGACCAAGACACGACCACTGCAGTCTCCAATTCCACTGTCATCTCTAAGCTGAGACCTGGGAGAGAGTATAGCTTCACAGTCACCACAGTGCTGGAGAATGGGACCCAGAGCACACCTGTTTCAACATCTGCCTGTACAAGTAAGGATCAGTTCTCTGCAACGCAGGGTATTAGCCTCATAGGTTATCTCTACTTCCTTTTTGTCTCATTCCAGCTCAAGTATGTCTTGTATTTCGTACATTTGTGATGATACACGAATCACATGTGATGGAGAAAAGGCTCTGACGCTTGACCTAGAGAGTAACAGTTAGTATCATTTTAAAGAATTGTTTCAAGGGCCAAATGGGCCCTTGAAACAATGCAAGCCTTTGATAAAAAATATAAGGGAACTTTGTTGTTCGGGGGGGAAACTATTTTAGTAAGATCACAACCCCCCCCCCCCACAACCCCCACCCCCCACCCCCCCCCCCCCCCCCCCCCCCCCCCCCCACCCCCCCAGTGTCTGAAAGTTGACACTAAAATTATGCAACAGTGGAACTCACTGACTTCAACAGGGATTGCAAATCTGTATATCCTACAATATACAAACTCAGTAGAGAATGGTTACATGCTGCACTAAACCCAGGGGGCTCCATTTAATCAGCAGAAACAGAAACAATTGCACCTGGATATGTTTTTATCTCTATTTAAAGGTTGTGATTCTCAAGGACAGACATAAACTCTCATACAGCAGTAATAGAGGGGTTATTGCTTTTTAAACTTCAGGCAATTTGTTGTCCAGTGTTGCTAGAGAATGATAAGACATCAGCTTAGAACACTTGACCGTAATTCAATAATAGCTTTTTTTTTTGTTGCTGAAATAAGAAATAAATGACTGACTTTGTTTGTCAAAATCAATAATTATTATTATTATTATTATTATTAGTAGTAGTAGTATTAGTATTATTATTTATTTATTTGGCAGACGCCTTTATTCAAGGCTACTTACAGGTGCTGCAGGGCATTACATCTGCAGTGTAATAGCCAGTGTCAGGCATCAACATTGCTTGTATCAACCAAGTAGCCTGCACTCAGAACACAGTTCTCTCACATCCCAACAGCTAATATACATGAATAGGGCATTGTTGCATCTCATGTGTTCCAAATCTAGTCAACAACAAAGCATTTTTTATATGTAAAAAAAAAAAAAAAATGACACACTGCTGCTCCAAAGTAAGCTAAGTGGATACCTGTTACTGCTTCCCTTTCAGAAACATCTCTAGAAGATGTGTTGTGCAAGCTGGGACTGGAGAACTGCTTCCCAGGCAGGATTACATTGAGTACTGTCCTTGAGATCGGATCAGAGAGTATTACTGATAAACCGATTCAGTCACTAAAGAAACTTCCCTGGTGCTTTCTGAAAAGACTAATGATGGTAAATGTGACAGCTCGGAGTACCAAGTGCAGTACTGCTGAGACAGATACAGACTCGGCATTGCAAGACCTTGATAGTGTTCTTGAACTTATAGCTAGTAATGATGATCAAGAGAGTAATACAATCAATCCACTTGATCTCATAACAGCACTCTTTCTGTGCTCAGATAGCTTCCTGCAGCAGGAAATGATGTCAAAAATGTCGATGTGCCAGTTTGCTGTACCTCTCTTGCTCCCCGACTGCAGCACCAGCCAGTGTACATTGATGCTGTGGGCCATGCGAGACATTGTGAAGAAGTTTAGACCCCGTTCATTAGCCGACTTGAAAGGGTTTGTAGAAGACAGTATAGTCAGCACTGCCATGCCAATGATCTCTTTTGTCAGGCTGGGTGACTGCAGTTTATCAAAGTCTCAGATTCTGAATCAGGTTCTCAGCAATCCCCAGCAGTACCATGATGTCTTTATCCATCGTAATATGGAATGTGCAAATGTTACACGGAGAATTGCAAACGGTCTAGTGGAAATAGGTTGGTACCTTCCTTGTGGAAAGAACAACTTGGACATCTTTCCAGAACCTGTAGCTGTTGCCAACCTTCGTGGAGATCTCCTTTCCTTTCAGAAACAGTTTTCCATTTTATGTCAAACATCCTCGGCAGTCTTCATATTTTTAGACAGTATTGCAGAGAGCGAGTACAATCTCTTGTCCTCTGCAGGAAATATTAAAGCCCAATTGTTTTTGGTTGCACATTTTCCAAAGAATACAGAGAAAAACATAAACGCTTTGAAAGTCTTAGCATCAAATTTAAAATTAAGTAGAAATCAGATCCTATTGAAGAAACAGCAGATCAATGATGCAGACTTTGTGTCAAAACTGCGCTTAACTATGAATAAAATCATGGAAAACTGTCAACAAAAAATGACTATTGAAGATGTGTCTGCTGTAGCACATGAATTGGGGATCTCTGTAGATGAAGACTGCACTGAATGTCAGAACGCTAAGAGAAATGCTGCAGAAATCACATCTAGCATCAACGATGTGGTGCGATATAAAGAGGATCAGCTGCCATTGCAAGGGAAGCTTTGGAAGGAGCTGGCTAAAATAGAAAAGGAGCAGTGCAGACTACGGAAGGCAGGAGACCAGCCTATTGAAAAGTATAAGAATAAACTGCAAGAAGAAATACAGAAACTGAGACAACAACAAATGAGTTATGATTTGTCTGAAGCAATGCAGTGTTTCATCTCTGCCATATCCACTGAAAGCAAACAAGAACGATCCTATTTTCTAAAGTGGATGAGAATGAACTTGGATGTTAAGGCACGAAAAAAGCTTTCTGGTCTTCGTGAAGAATACAAAGAAAAGAGTTGCAAGTTGTCAGAGAACAAAGACATAATTGCAGACCTGGATCAACAAATATCAAACAGCTCTTTAGGAATTGAGCATTTCATGCGTGAAATGGGGCAGCTTTATGAAGCTGCATGCTACCATACTGACTATAAGAAATATTGTAAGCAGTTTGAACATCTTCCCAGTTTGGGGGCAGGTCTGTTGTTGGATGGCTTCCCCCTTGAGCTGGTGGATGGAGATGCATCAAATATCCCTGTAAGGTGGGTGACCAATGTTCTAACAAAGCTCCATGAGAAAGTCCAACATAAGAGCAGGGTGCTGGTTGTAACAGTGCTGGGAGTCCAAAGCACTGGGAAGTCTACCCTCCTCAACACAATGTTTGGGGTTCAGTTTGCAGTTAGCAGTGGTAGATGCACGAGAGGAGCCTTCATGCTGTTAATCAGAGTCAAAGAGGATCTTAGAGAAGAGCTAAACTGTGATTTTATCTTGGTAATTGACACTGAAGGTCTAAAATCTCCAGAGTTGGCACAACTAGAAGACAGCTATGAACATGACAATGAGCTTGCAACACTGGTCGTTGGATTGAGTGATGTCACCATAATAAACATTGCAATGGAGAACTCCACAGAGATGAAGGATATCCTACAGATCGTGGTGCACGCCTTTCTTAGAATGAAGGAAGTGGGGAAGAAACCAAACTGTCACTTTGTGCACCAGAATGTGGGGGACGTGTCTGCTCATGACAAAAACATGCGGGACAGGAAAATGCTTTTAGAACAGCTGAATGAGATGACACAGGCAGCTTCCAGAATGGAGAAGAAGGGACCCAACAGAAAATTCACTGATATAATGGAGTATGATGCAGAGAACAATAACTGGTACATCCCGGGCCTGTGGCATGGTAACCCTCCAATGGCACCAGTGAACACCGGCTACAGTGAGACTGTGTATGAGTTCAAGAAGAGATTGATTGAGCTGTTAAAAAGCTGCAATGACCAAAAGCCTCCGGCACAAATTACAGAGTTCTTGGAATGGGTGGGAAGTTTGTGGAAAGCAGTTAAATATGAGAATTTCATCTTCAGCTTCAGAAATAGTCTAGTGGCTGAGGCTTACAGTAATCTCTGTGTTGAGTTTAATAACTGGGAATGGGACTTCCGGAAGGACATGTATACCTGGCTAACAAATGCTGAGACAAGGATTTCTAACCTTTGCAGCTCAAACTACGACGACTTTATGGGCAGTTTAACAGCTGAGGCATCTTCCGAATTGGCAAAGCAAGAAAACAAAATTCAGGAGAAACTGGCTAATTATTACAAGAAAAAGAATGGAAATGTTCATCTAGTGGAAAAGCACAGAGAAGGCTTTGTGAACAGCATTAAAAGTCTTAGGAGAGAAATTGAAAACTCTGTGAAAAACAAATGCGAGACCGCCATTGCTATACACAAAGAGAAGAAAAAAATGAATGCTATTCGTGAAAAATATAGAGCCACAATTGAACAGAAAGTACTGTCCCTACTTGATGAGTGCAAGAAAAGAAAAATCCCTTTATCTGAAGAGCAGCTGGAGAAAGAATTTGAAACAATGTGGAATCAGACAGTTTCTGAACTGAAGTTTCAATGTTTAGAGACACGAGATATTGTATCAGACATACTGAATAAATTGAGGATAAATTTAGAAAGGCACGGCAGTCAAGTTCAGAAGGAATTAAGTGAGGTGAAAAAGTTGACCGATTGTGAACAAACAAGCTTTATTGCAACTGAGAAGCACTTTCATAGCCAGAAAGTAAATGAGAAGCCAGGTCTTTGGTCTATGTGGAGGAATAGGTTGACGATGTTGTCAGGGAAACCTGAAAGAAAAGAACCGGAAAACAAAGCAACTGAGATGGCAAATGAAATAATAAAAATATGTCAGCAGTTTGTATCGCAGCAAACATCAGGTAAAGCAGATTATCATGATAACTACATAAGAGAGTTACTGCAAATGATAGACAAAGAGCTGGAAAATGTAGAGACTCTGAAGACTAACAGCCAATTTGAACTCGATCTGAAGCTCCACATCTGTGGCTACGCTGCCATGGAATTTCAGAAGATGCATGAGGACTTCAATGAAAAAAATGACCCCAAGAAAGCTCTGGAAAAATGTAGACCTCAGTACTGTTCAAACTTCATTGATCTATACAATGAGAAGGATCAGTGCAGAAAAACAGCTGAAGAATTCACTGAGCGCTGCCTCAAGCCTGCAGTGAGGGAGTATGTCAACAAAGCCCTTGGGATAGACATTGTAGATGAAATGTTGACTGGTGGACAGTCTTTGGAATACAGTTCCCGGTCATTTTTCCAGTTCTCACTTTTAAAGCATATTCTAGATGAAGATAATTTTCAAATCTATGTGGAGTACATTAGAAACTATGACAAATTTGTAAAGAATTGGATATCGAATCATATTGTTCAGACATTTTCAAAAGATGCCAAAATAGGGGATTTACAAGTAAAACGTCTTGAAACAATAACAACAAAAATTGAAGCAGCTATTGGAAATGCCCAGAAAGAAACAGCTGAGCACCAAACCACCTCATGGTTTATCCAGAGGATCTGCAGCAACCTGGATAAGGACCTTGTGATCTCCAGGGAGGAGGAGTTAGGAACAGTGCTGTTTCTAAAGAATTCAAACAATAAGGAGTTTGCTCAATATCTCCAGGATCATGTGAAAGATCTGGCCGTTGCTCTAAGGGCTGAATTTTCTCAAGGTTGTGATGTTGAGAAGAAACTTATCAATCTGCCATTCAAGCCGCAGGACGAGCTGTTCAAGAGGATGTTTGGTTGCGGGAAGCTGTGTCCGTTCTGCAAGGTCCCCTGTGAGGCAGGAGGCCAGGACCACACTGTACACCACGCATCAGTGCATCGACCACAAGGGCTGGGTAGGTACAGATATGTAAGTAACGAGAAACTAACCGAGAATGTGTGCACCTCTAGTGTATTCAGCGAAACCAAATTCAGTAATAGTGACACAAAGGGGGAGTGGCATCCCTATAAAGACTATCGGAGATTCTACCCTGACTGGAACATTCCCCCAGATCCCAGTATTGAAGCCTCTGACTACTGGAAGTACGTGCTGACTACATTTAATGAAGAATTTGCAGTGGAGTATAATGCAAAGCCTGCTGATGTCCCAAAAGAATGGAGAAGCATAACAAAAGAAATGGCAAAGAAAAGTGTGAGTAAGTTGTTCAATGTTAAGACATAAGCTGTCAAACCTGCAGTTAACCAATGCTAATGTCATTGAAATGAATGGAGCACCTTTTGAAGTGGCACAAAGATGCCTCCTATACCTTTCTAACAGCAATAAATACATCTATTTTAATGGCAGAAAAAAAGTTAAATATGTTTTTTGGTTCATGTCTTTGAATGCACTCTTGGATATATATGCAAATCTATTCCTGAAAACAGTCTTCAATTTATCTCAAATTCTGTCTGTAAAATCATTTTTCAAGAGTAAATCTGTTTTATCAGCAATACTAGACAGGTTGTGCATTTGGCAATTCATGATTGTGTGATTGGTAAACTTTAATATTTTAGAACATACTTTTATACAGAGGAAAATGCTTTCTGTATAAAGTGAAAGTTTAATGAAGTGTTTTTTTTCTTCTGTTTTCCTGATAGATTAACAATACTTGCTCAGCCTTGGTATGCGTGAGATTTAATGAACAGCTGATGCTTGTAAGGGTGTTTTCTTGTAAAATTAATCATTAGTTAATTCTTGTTTCTGTGTTTCCATTATGCTAACGCTCGATTTCCAATTCCTGCAAACATATTGTATTTAGAAATAAAGTTTAGTTAAACATAAAACGAGTGTGCTTTCTTTAAACCTGCAAACTTCAATATGAATATCCTGGTCTCCCTAATGTTGTTTTAGATAAGTTAGTCCAAGATTAATCAGGGTCTGTGAAACCAGATGTATATATTGGGTTAGGATTCAACGTCACATTTATAAAACACTGCAGACATTAATGTTAGTACTTTAAATGGTCTCTGAGATACAAGGTTTTACTGCAGCAGCAAGATTTTTTTTTAATTGGACAATACCCATAATAGCTTTCTTAAGAATCATTGAATACACTTGTGTAGCGTGAAGCTATCATCTCAAAGTGTTAGTCTGTATAATCTGGGATCCACACAGTCACATGACCAGAAGATGAAGGTGTTCAAGGTGAGGGTACTGTTTCCAGAGGTGTCACAGGTCGGGAGGGAGATTTACCATCAAGAATTCTTGTCTTTCTGTCACAGTTCATCACATCACTGGAATTTACAGCTCATTTTGCTTCTTGTTTTTTGATATTCCTCAAGTAAAAATATCCAAGGAAGAGCTATAGACCATAAGAACATAAGAAAGTTTACAAACGTTTGGTTGTTAGTAGCTTATTGATCCCAGAATCTCATCAAGCAGCTTCTTGAAGGATCCCAGGGTCTCAGCTTCAACAACATTACTGGGGAGTTGGTTCCAGACCCTCACAATTTTCTGTGTAAAAAAGTGCCTCCTATTTTCTGTTCTGAATGCTCCTTTGTCTAATCTCTATTTGTGACCCCTGGTCCTTGTTTCTTTTTTCAGGTCGAAAAAGTCCCTTGGGTCGACACTGTCAATACCTTTGAGAATTTTGAATGCTTGAATTAGGTCGCCACATAGTCTTCTTTGTTCAAGACTGAACAGATTCAATTCTTGTTCCTGTCTGCATATGACATGCCTTTTAAGCCTGGAATAATTCTGGTCGCTCTTCTTTGCACTCTTTCTAGAGCAGCAATATCCTTTTTGTAGCGAGGTGACCAGAACTGAACACAATATTCAAGATGAGGTCTTATTAATGCATTGTACAGTTTTAACATTACTTCCCTTGCTTTAAATTCAACACTTTTCACAATGTATCCGAGCATCTTGTTAGCCTTTTTTATAGCTTCCCCACATTGTCTAGATGAAGACATTTCTGAGTCAACAAAAACTCCTAGGTCTTTTTCATAGTTCTCCTTTAATTTCAGTATCTCCCATATAATATTTATAATGCACATTTTTATTTCCAAAGTGAGTACTTTTCTCTATTAAATGTCATTTGCCATGTGTCTGCCCAGTTCTGAATCTTGTCTAGATCATTTTGAATGACCTTTGCTGCTGCAACAGTGTTTGCCACTCCTCCTATACCAGTTATCCGTTGTCAATGTTGCATCCTCAAAAAAATCAAGCAGGTTAGTTAGACACGATCTCCCTTTCCTCAAACCATGCTGACTGTTTCCCAGGATACTGTTACCATATAGGTAATTTTCCATTTTGGATCTTATTATAGTTTCCATAAGTTTGCATATAATAGAAGTCAGGCTTATTGGTCTGTAGTTACCTGGTTCAGTTTTGTTTCCCTTTTTGTGGATCGGTATTACATTTGCAATTTTCGAGTCAGTTGGTACAACCCCTGTGTCAAGAGACTGCTGCATGATCTTGGTTAGCAGTTTGTAAATAACTTCTTTCATTTCTTTGAGTACTATTGGGAGGATCTTATCCGGCCCAGGGGATTTGTTTATTTTAAGAGCTCTAGTCCCTTTAACACTTCTGCCTCAGTTATGCTAAAGTTATTTAAAACTGGATAGGAACTGGATGACATGTGGGGCATGTTGTCCGTATCCTCCTTTGTAAAAACTTGTGAAAAGTAATCATTTAATATATTTGCTGTTTTTTTTCTTCATCTACAATTTTGCCATTTGTATCTCTTAAACATTTAATCTCCTCTTTGAATGTTCTCTTGCTGTTGTAATATTGGAAAAACATTTTGGAATTGGTTTTAGCCCCCTTAGCAATGTTCATTTCTATTTCTCTCTTGGGCTTTCTAACTTCCTTTTTGACTTTGCAGTTCCGTGTACTCTTTCTGTGTACTTTGTTTTTGGTCCCTTTTTAACGCTCTGTAAAGTGCCTTTTATCTCTGAATATTTTTTTTTATTGATTTTGGCAATTTCGTGTTACATTTAGATTTGTCTACTTTAGGGATGTAATTGTTTTGCGCCTCTAGTACTACATTTTTGAAGAACAGGGGGTCCAAACTGCTAATCTGCTTAATTAGACCTTTTTACTTGTTTTCAGCTCTTGAACAGTTGCAGTTCAAGTTACTTATCAAATGTTACAGCTAACTGAATCCTAATTCAAATAAGTCAGTAACAGACGAGAAGAGTGTTTGCCTAACGTAGCACTCCATGTAAGCATGCTCTCACAAACGATGCCCCTACATCTACAGTATAATAGCCAGTGACAAGCATATGCATCGCTTGTATAAACCTTGATGTACACCCACTCGGAACACAGTTTTCTCATTTACTAATGCCTAGTGTACTTGAATAGAACATTGGTGCATTGCTTTTGTGCAAAACTAAGTAGATACCTGTTACTGTTTCCCTTTCAGAAACACAACTAGAAGATGTGCTGTGCAAGCTGGGGCTGAAGAACTGCTTCCCAAGTAAGATTACGTTGAGTACTTTCCTTGAGATCGGATCAGAGAGTATTACTGATAAACCGATTCAGGCACTAAAGAAACTTCCCTGGTGCTTTCTGAAAAGACTAATGATGGTAAATGTGACAGCTCGGAGTACCAAGTGCAGTGCTGCTGAGACAGATACAGACTCGGCATTGCAAGACCTTGATAGTGTTCTTGAATTTATAGCTAGTAATGATGCTCAAGAGAGTAATACAATCGATCCACTTGATCTCGTAACAGCACTCTTTCTGTGCTCAGATAGCTTCCTGCAGCAGGAAAAAGCTGAGGCAGGGATCAAACTACGTGCTTATAATAATGACATTTAAATTGTTTTCTTTTTTCTGATGAAATTAAAACTTGGTCAGTAAGTGCATGCATTGGTGGAATTTTTAGCAGTGTCGCTGTAAACAATACAAACTAGTGTATGATGATTATTTTAACAGCCACGTTCACCCTTACAAAATCCTTTAGTACCTATAATATCCTTGTAGATCTAACTTTTAATTAAGTTCATGTGTGGCGTTGTCAGTCATTGATTGGTACTGTAAAAAAGCATGAGTTGAAAATAATCGCGGATGCAGTGACTTAATGGCTTGAAGCATATTCAGAAAGACAAACTCGCATTTCCATCTATATAGTTAGCAAAAAGAAAATTCTTCCATTTCCCTAAAGATCCTAAATATTTTAGAATTTAGCAAGAGCCGTGCAGGTTTATGCTATTTTAAACCAAAAAAAGGTGGTAATTAAAAATAACTAGATTTTGTGTTTCTTTATGCATATGTATTTTAACGCATTGTAAGAGCTACGTAATTGTCAAGTAAACTTGTTTTATAATGGTGCAGGGTACGCGAACGACAGAATACTAACCAACTGGCGATGCTGTGGTGTTGGTTTGTGTAGTACCATGAGCTTTGTTGTCTGTCATGTGGTATGCATTGCATCACTTCTACACCTGTGCACTGCAAACCACTTTGCAACAAATTCATATGCATATTTACTGTATAAAGCAAAGTAGCGGGCTGCGTCAGCATGCAAGCTGCAAACTATAAATACATGTAATAGGGTACATAAAATACTGCTATTCACACTTACCTATTCTCAGTATGAAATGTACACATTATCGATGCAGCTGTTGATCGCCACAGATTTGGTTGCTCTGCCAGCCCCTCGGTGTCGCATTACAGTTGATGACATGGTCCACAGCTGTTGCCCGGATTTTATTTGTTGCAGCAACACGATGTGGTCTCGCCTGGGCTGACTGTCTCCTGTGTCGAGTACCACTACCATGTCCACCCCTTTGTTCACCAGCCACCTTCTTCTGCCTGCTCTGTGTTTCAGCACAATTTGTAACATCAACCTTTCATGCAGGAGTGACATTTTATTGTAGATTGAAACATTGTGAAATGTGCATTTCCGTGCGTGGAATGTTTAAAGTAACGCGCATTGTGAGCAGCAGCAGATGTGTTTAGAAAACAAGACCCGCACTTATGAAACTTGTATTAAAGTGATGGAATTGCGTTCAGTGAACCGTACAGGTGGTTAAGAATTTAGCGTTGTGTGTGTTCACCGGAGAAATGTGTTCCTATTTTTGCAAATGAGGAGTCAGTTTCAGTGTTTGTGTATAGTTAACTGTTTTGAGAATTGTGCTCATAGTTTCAGGAATTTTGCTGTAGCAATTGAGAAAAACCTTGAAACGAAAATAATGAAAGCACATTGTGTTTCTTTTTAAACCAGGAGAACCACAACGCCCCCCACCTTGTGCTATTGGAGTGGCAGTATTTTTGGCTACAGTCGCCATCATTGTGAAACTTCAGACTGGTAAGTTATAATAATAAAGGCTTAATCCACAGATTAAGATTGAAATTCCAATATATTCTGAATTACAGTATAAAAAGAAACAATCACATAACCAAAGGTCATTGAACACAAGACGGGGCAGTAATTGCCTGTATTAATAAGAGGGGTTTTAAAGCCTTTGTTAGAACTTCTTTAAGAGAGGTTTAACCCTTTGCGATCCTAGGCGGATCAGGTCCGACATTACAGTTTTCATTTTCCAGTCCGATGTCGGACCCTGTCCGAGATCATCAAAGAGACGTCAAGCGCAGGTCTCTAGTCGTTTTTTCTCTGGAAAAAGCTGAGAAAACCTTTCAGTCGGCGAGTGGGATCGAAAAAAAGGGGCGTATCTCATAGCCTCTGCACCACAGAGATAACACGAACATAACAAAGGAGATAGCTGCTTCTGCATCCAGTGCTCAAAGAATATCACAGACACTTGAAGAGCTTTTTGAGATGTTACAGTAATAAAATAATGACTTGGATCGCATTATTGAGGAGTCTTCAGTAAAACAAGCAGTGTGCAGGCAGTGCACTTGATGTTGCTGTGAAACATTCCTCTACAAGAACCTTAGAGATGTCATGAGAGCAGAGCGTGCCAGGTACATCGACAGCTAATGAGAGGATACAAGAGACTAACTCCAGGCAGAGATGAGGAAAGCAAAAGACAGCCACATCACTTGTTAAAGAGTCCTGCTTCACAGATGACAGAGATCTCCAGATGACAGCATCCCTGATATTGCAGTAGACAGTGCACCTGTCACCTCCACTCCTCCAGATCACAGCATCCCTGATATTGCAAAAGACACTGCACCTGTCACCTCCACTCCTCCAGATCCGGCCCAGGGGATCTCTAGTCCCTTTAACACGTCTGCCTCTGCTACTGGATAAAAACAGGTCAACATGTGGGGCATGTTGCCCATATCCTCCTATGTAAAAACTTGTGAGCATCCCTGATATTGCAGTAGACACTGCACCTGTCACCTCCACTCCTCCAGATCACAGCATCCCTGATATTGCAGTAGACACTCTATTGCAGTAGACAGTGCACCTGTCACCTCCACTCCTCCAGATCACAGCATCCCTGATATTGCAGTAGACACGCACCTGTCACCTCCACTCCTCCAGATCACAGCATCCCTGATATTGCAGTAGACACGCACCTGTCACCTCCACTCCTCCAGATCACAGCATCCCTGATATTGCAGTAGACAGTGCACCTGTCACCTCCACTCCTCCAGATCACAGCATCCCTGATATTGCAGTAGACACGCACCTGTCACCTCCACTCCTCCAGATCACAGCATCCCTGATATTGCAGTAGACACAGCACCTGTCACCTCCACTCCTCCAGATCACAGCATCCCTGATATTGCAGTAGACACTGCACCTGTCACCTCCACTCCTCCAGATCACAGCATCCCTGATATTGCAGTAGACACAGCACCTGTCACCTCCACTCCTCCAGATCACAGCATCCCTGATATTGCAGTAGACACGCACCTGTCACCTCCACTCCTCCAGATCACAGCATCCCTGATATTGCAGTAGACACAGCACCTGTCACCTCCACTCCTCCAGATCACGATATCACTGAAGACACTCTACTGCTCCAGGACACACTATTCTAGAGGGTCTGTCCACTGCTCCACATTTTGTTTTTTATAGAGCGCCATGTTTTTTTTCAGTAATATAGAAAAGCTTAACTTTTTTTAAAATAAGCATGTAAGAAAGCATATCTATACTTTTATTTTAAAAGAAAATAATGATGGCACAATGTGTATTTCTTTTTAAATCAGGAGACAATCAAAGAGAATCAGAAAGCATCTTTCTTCACGCTACCTTTGTTATCGGAGTGGCCTTGGCTATAGCCGCCATCATTGTGCAGAAACCACTTAACCTTCAGAATGGTAAGTTAATGAAAGATCAACCATGTGATAGTAAAGGTTTAATCCACAGAAGTTTATTTGAAATTCCTATATATTCAGAATTAAAGTATAAAAGGAAACAATCACACAGGGCATTGAACACAAGAAGTGTGTGTTGGGGGTGGGATTGCATGTGCTAATAAAAGGGATTTTGAAGCCTTTGTTAGCACTTCTTTGAAGAGAGGATTAAGCTTCAGAATCTCGATGGAGTTCTACAGGTTTTGTTTGTGGCAAATGTAGGATAAACACGTCGAGTAGAGTTTTGATTACCGTCTTCCTTCAAATTTAGACACACTTTTTGAAACGCGTTGAAGAAACGTTGTGCTAGTGGATTGAATGCATCCACGTTGGGTGAAAAGCAGATGAAATAAGTACCCAGTACTGTCATTTAAAAGAAGTCCTGGTATAGTTTGCTGGTGAGTACCGACAGAATTTCACCCCTGAGTAAAACCAAATTGCTAAGGTGGGACGCGATTTAAAATATATATATAGAAAAAGTTGAGAAACCCTTTATTATGGCAGGGACAGTGATAATGTTAATATTAAGTAAGAATATGGATTTTAATTGAAATGTTCTGTATTTATTTTGTCTTGCAGAAACTCTACAGAAAGGTCTGTGTAATCTAGATCTGGAACAGAACTTCAAAAACAAACTTGCCTTAAGTGATGTGGTTCACATTGGTACAGGAAGTATAACAGATGAACCAATTCTGTCAGCAGAATCTCTACCACATTCCTTTCTGAAAACCCTCATGATGGTCAATGTAAAAGCAAGAAGTATCAGATGCAGTGCTGCCAAGTCAGAAACCGACACGACATTGACAGATTTTGATATCAGTGATATTATGGCTGATAATGTTAATGATGATGATAATGTAATCAATCCACTGGATCTTATCACAGCTCTCTTTCTGTGCGCCGACAACTTCCTGCAGCAGGAAATGATGTCAAAAATGTCGATGTGCCAGTTTGCTGTACCTCTCTTGCTCCCCGACTGCAGCACCAGCCAGTGTACATTAATGCTGTGGGCCATGCGAGACATTGTGAAGAAGTTTAGACCCCGTTCATTAGCCGACTCGAAAGGGTTTGTAGAAGACAGTATAGTCAGCACTGCCATGCCAATGATCTCTTTTGTCAGGCTGGGTGACTGCAGTTTATCAAAGTCTCAGATTCTGAATCAGGTTCTCAGCAACCCCCAGCAGTACCATGATGTCTTTATCCATCGTAATATGGAATGTGCAAATGTCCCACGCAAAATTTCAAACGGTCTAGTGGAAATAGGTTGGTACCTTCCTTGTGGAAAGAAAAACTTGGACATCTTTCCAGAACCTGTAGCTGTTGCCAACCTTCGTGGAGATCTCCTTTCCTTTCAGAAACAGTTTTCCATTTTATGTCAAACATCCTCGGCAGTCTTCATATTTTTAGACAGTATTGCAGAGAGCGAGTGCAATCTCTTGTCCTCTGCAGGAAATATTAAAGCCCAATTGTTTTTGGTTGGTTTGGTTCTAAATAAAACAAAGAAAAACATAAAATCTCTGAAAGACTTGGCTTCAAAATTAAAATTAAATGAAAGTCAGATCCTATTTAAGAAACAGCAGACCAATGATGCAGAGTTTGTGTCAAAACTACGCTTAACTATGAATAAAATCATGGAAAACTGTCAGCACAAAATGACCATTGAAGGCATGTCTGCTGAAGCACATGAATTGGGGATCTCTGTAGATGAAGACTGCACTGAATGTCAGAATGCTAAGAGAAATGCTGCAGAAATCACATCTAGAATCACAGATGTGGTGCGATATAAAGAGGATCAGTTGCCATTGCAAGGGAAGCTTTGGAAGGAGCTGACTAAAATAGAAAAGGAGCAGTGCAGACTACGGAAGGCAGGAGACCAGCCTATTGAAAAGTATAAGAATAAACTGCAAGAAGAAATACAGAAACTGAGACAACAACAAATGAGTTATGATTTGTCTGAAGCAATGCAGTGTTTTATCTCTGCCATATTCACTGAAAGCAAACAAGAACGATCCTATTTTCTAAAGTGGATGAGAATGAACTTGGATGTTAAGGCACGAAAAAAGCTTTCTGGTCTTCGTGAAGAATACAAAGAAAAGAATTGCAAGTTGTCAGAGAACAAAGACATAATTGCAGCCCTGGATAGACAAATATCAAACAGCTCTTTAGGAATTGAGCATTTCATGCGTGAAATGGGGCAGCTTTATGAAGCTGCATGCTACCATACTGACTATAAGAAATATTGTAAGCAGTTTGAACATCTTCCTAGTTTGGGGGCAGATCTGTTGTTGGATGGCTTCCCCCTTGAGCTGGTGGATGGAGATGCATCAAATATCCCTGTAAGGTGGGTGACCAGTGTTCTAACAAAGCTCCATGAGAAAGTCCAACATAAGAGCAGGGTGCTGGTTGTAACAGTGCTGGGAGTCCAAAGCACTGGGAAGTCTACCCTCCTCAACACAATGTTTGGGGTTCAGTTTGCAGTTAGCAGTGGTAGATGCACGAGAGGAGCCTTCATGCTGTTAATCAGAGTCAAAGAGGATCTTAAAGAAGAGCTAAACTGTGATTTCATCTTGGTAATCGACACTGAAGGTCTCAAATCTCCAGAGTTGACACAACTAGAAGACAGCTATGAACATGACAATGAGCTTGCAACACTGGTCGTTGGATTGAGTGATGTCACCATAATAAACATCGCAATGGAGAACTCCACAGAGATGAAGGATATCCTACAGATCGTGGTGCACGCCTTTCTTAGAATGAAGGAAGTGGGGAAGAAACCAAACTGTCACTTTGTGCACCAGAATGTGGGGGACGTGTCTGCTCATGACAAAAACATGCGGGACAGGAAAATGCTTTTAGAACAGCTGAATGAGATGACACAGGCAGCTTCCAGAATGGAGAAGAAGGGACCCAACAGAAAATTCACTGATATAATGGAGTATGATGCAGAGAACAATAACTGGTATATCCCAGGCCTGTGGCATGGTAGCCCTCCAATGGCACCAGTGAACACCGGCTACAGCGAGACTGTGTATGAGTTCAAGAAGAGATTGATTGAGGTTTTGAAAAACTGCAACAAGCAAAAACCTCCTGCACCAGTTACAGAGTTCCTGGAGTGGGTGGGGAGTTTGTGGAAAGTTGTTAAATATGAGAATTTCATCTTCAGCTTCAGAAATAGTCTAGTGGCTGAGGCTTACAGTAATCTCTGTGTTGAGTTTAATAACTGGGAATGGGACTTCCGGAAGGACATGTATACCTGGCTAGCAAATGCTGAGACAAGGATTTCTAACCTTTGCAGCTCAAACTACGACGACTTTATGGGCAGTTTAACAGCTGAGGCATCTTCCGAATTGGCAAAGCAAGAAAACAAAATTCAGGAGAAACTGGCTAATTATTACAAGAAAAAGAATGGAAATGTTCATCTAGTGGAAAAGCACAGAGAAAGCTTTGTGAACAGCATTAAAAGTCTTAGGAGAGAAATTGAAAACTCTGTGAAAAACAAATGCGAGACCGACATTGCTATACACAAAGAGAAGAAAAAAATTAACACTATTCGTGAAAAATATAGAGCCACAATTGAACAGAAAGTACTGTGCCTACTTGATGAGTGCAAGAAAAGAAAAAGCCCTTTATCTGAAGAGCAGCTGGAGAAAGAATTTGAAACAATGTGGAATCAGACAGTTTCTGGACTGAAGTTTCAAGGTTTAAAGACACTAGATATTGTATCAGACATACTGAATAAATTGAGGATAAATTTAGAAAGGCACGGCAGTCAAGTTCAGAAGAAATTAAGTGAGGTGAAACAGTTGACCGATTGTGAACAAACACTCTTTCTTGCAACTGAGAAGCACTTTCACAGCCAGAAAGTAAACAAGAAGCCAGGTCTTTGGTCTATGTGGTCTAAGAACTGGTTGAAGATGTTGTCAGGGAAACCTGAAAGAAAAGAACTGGAAAACAAAGCAACTGAGATGGCAAATGAAATAATACAAATATGTCAGCAGTTTGTATCGCAGCAAACATCAGGTAAAGCAGATTATCATGATAACTACATAAGAGAGTTACTGCAAATAATAGACAAAGAGCTGGAAAATGTAGAGACTCTGAAGACCAACAGCCAATTTGAACTTGATCTAAAGCTCCACATTTGTGGCTACGCCTTTCCCCCGCGCCGATCCGCTGCCCGGGCCTTTCCGACGATCCTGCGGCCTTCCCTGCCACCCACCCCTGCCCCCCCCCGCCCGCTCTCGGCCCTCCCCTGTCGCCCACCCGGGGTCACCTACTTGACTTCGTTACCCCACGTGTTGACCAGCCCCCTCTGCGGTGTTATGTCGTCTATTGTCTCTGAGCCTCCTGGTAGACTTCCCTCGCTGGACTTTTACGTTGTCCTTGCACCTCACCCAACCTACGTTGTTCAGAGCCCTACAACCACTCTTTTATTTGTTGCCACAGGCCTTGCACTGGCATAATCGGACTCGGAGTGTGTGCCCTCAATCGCCACTGCATACCTGCGCGAACTGTATATAACATGGCGGGGACCTACATCACCAAGCGTGTACCGGAGAGCGTAATCAGCCACTGTGGCCCACGCCCCCCTGGATAACCGGGTGCATGCTGTGTCGCGCTCGGAGCCGCTCAATCTCGCGAGCGAGCGATTCTCGAATGACCACGCCTGATACATGAGAACGAGGATTTTACACTTCAGAGGTCTAATTGTCCACTCAATCTGAGTATTACAATGAGAGGCGCCCTCTATTGGTCTAATTCGATAGATACGACAACTTCTGATGGTCTGTATCCGCATACCGTCGGTATGACATTATGTCCCAGTCGATGTGTGTATGTATCCACAATAGATCAGGAGCAAGCGATATAGACACACCACCGTTGTCCTACAGACCTTTATCGTTTATAATTATGCAAGAACTCCATGACCTCACGTACAGCCCATCCCATGTATTGTTTGTACGCAATAACCCCCACATGTGTGTATGTTCACAGCTTCCCTTTTACTGTGTGACACCCCACGACGTACTCTAGTGTATGTGGGTTAATCTAGTACCAAGTGGGCCAGGAGCTGTATAGCAGCGGTGGCCTCACGCACCCCGAGAAACTCAAGAAACACCGCAAGCATTGACATCGCTAAGCCTCGTCTGTATCACTCTCTTCTTTTAGATGACGGCACACTCAGACAGACACGTCGCATGTCGGGAGTGCGGTTCAGAGTTTGACACGAACCACTGACACTAACTGCGTATTAGTCCATGTTATGGACTCCCTGCCAGTCGCAACAGATATCCTGAAATTATAGAGAAGCACTCTGTGTGATTTATAACTATCAAGGGTAAAACAGTGTATGGATTTCAATATGAATCTTGAAATGAGACTAGGAGCTGACGTGATATGTACTAACCATATATCAAAAGATAGCTGTGTGCCACAGGGCACGCGAAGAACACAGGATTGTGATGAAATCCATACCTCTTCCAAGAGATACTCTTAAGTGTGTACCACGCACTGTGTTTTCGTGTGAGACTCTTTGGTGATTTAAGACGTCTTATGCATGAGCATTCGCTGACCTTCAATGCGTACATGTTCGACTTGGTTAGAGCTCGCGACACTGCAAGTCGGTCTCTTAATACTCTCAGACCTGCTTAGACTTTTGCACGAAGCAATCGAGCGACGCTGATTGTACAGAGTGATGTTTGGTTTTCTAATGAAGCCGCAAGTAATCTCCTTGACCAGTACGCATACTGACGACGACGATCAACTCCCTCCATCCAACCCACCCCCTAAAGCGCATCAAACCTCCTTCCATCCTCCTATCCCTCTACTGTAATGAATGACCTGGACCGGCTTTTTGTGTTCCTAGAAAGGATGAGCGCAAGTTCGCACTAGTGCTCTCCACAGGCACCAACACAGAGACCCAAGTTCGCATTCACGTGCACCACCTTGAACTACCGCTGCGCAGTGACGCCACACAACGATAAGGTGGCCCTTTACTCCTTACCACTGTGTTCTTCATTGCGTGGGATAGATGTCTCAGACAGGCTGAATGTTATGGCAATTACAAGGAGTGTTTCCGGCAGCACCAGCACCACTGTGCGCCCATGGTGACACCTGGATGTGGCACCACCTTAGACCTCGACGTAGCACTCACCTTCAGCATCTGTCTCTTGTTGACTAGTGATGATATATCGCGTGCTCACACCGTCTGTCGCGTAGTTGGTAGCCTCTCTATACTCATTACTGATGATCAATGGCAGATCACTCTAAGCCGCTTATAACTCCCACCACCGTAGAGCACTGTGAGTGATGACCTTGTCCCATCCCTCGACTCCACAGATATGATGCTACGCACACTTTCATAGGTACACATGAGAATCTCAGTGACAGTATGGGGCTGTAGAGTACGCACTATTGAATGTCAAGAGCTCTTGGACGCGCAAACGAGCAGTCGAACGGGCACCAAAGACATTGCTGGGCATGAATGTGATCCTTACAGCCCATAGTGTATTACACAGGATGGACAGCCCGATCAATCCACAGTAACTGAACAGCAAAAATGGCTGTCCTAAACATGAAGAGATTGTGAATGGTATAGTACGGAAGTGCTGTGCGCCCGATGTTGGCTGTGGTCTATAGGTGCGTACCACTTATGCACGCGTGCAGTAACCTGCCGGTCCGTAACACATGCTGATAACACGCTGCAGATGGAGACGACATATGATATCTTGTGAAGCGCACTCCGCATATGGAGTGCCGGACTCTCCGGAACCTGTCTATCGCTGGTGCAGAATAGTCCCAGATGGGACTCACCTTCCTACTCCTCTGGTATTTAGCAGATCAAGCTGAAGTGTAGTTCAATATCTTCATGTTGTGATGAGTGCACACGAAGTGGCATTTGCAAAAACAACACAGCGATTGACACTAAGTGGTTTGGGTGTGGGCTCGCCAAGCATCATCAAGGATTGCACAGCTTCTTGGTCTTGTTAGCACCGGTTACTCTGATCAAAGTATCAGACACATGCTATATGACTCGGGATTCGCTACCATCCAACAAATCCTGACCTGTACAATTTAATCATCAACACGAGGCTGGTCCTGTCACATAATGTGAGCACTTCACAATTTTCGCAGATGACTTGGTACTGATATCGTAGCATGCTGCCTTTACCGAACCAGTGCCTTAAAAATTCAGCGCATTTCAGCGGAGCAGCGTCTTGGTCAGCATTGGTGTGGCACGTCACAGCCTTGCGAATTGTGAGAGAGTGACTATGGACGAGGTTCAGAAAGGATGTTGGAATAGTGTATGGTATGCACTGCAGGTATTCCTTTCTTAGTCTGCACACGAGGGAAATGTACCTGATGTGTCTCACATCTCAGATCGAGAGAGCAAAAGTTAATTTGATGGAGAGATTATTTATTCCCTCTCACTGTTAGCATTGTATTCCTGAATGTGTGACTTTACAATATACAGCTGAATGTACTTGCTCAGCCTTGGTATGCATGAGATTTAATGAACAGCTGATGCTTGTAAGGGTGTTTTCTTGTAAAATTAATCATTAGTTAATTCTTGTTTCTGTGTTTCCATTATGCTAACGCTCGATTTCCAATTCCTGCAAACATATTGTATTTAGAAATAAAGTTTAGTTAAACATAAAACGAGTGTGCTTTCTTTAAACCTGCAAACTTCAATATGAATGTCCTGGTCTCCCTAATGTTGTTTTTGATAAGTTAGTCCAAACTTACTGCTAATCAGGGTCTGTGAAACCAGATATATATATATATAATATATATATATATATATATATATATATTATATAGTATATAAATATATATTAGGTTGCAGTGTACATCCATTTATAAAACACTGCAAATATTAATGTCAGTACTTTTAATGGTCTCTATTAATGTTAGTACTTTAAGATGTGTCACTCCTCCTTCGAATCCAAAAGGAAGCAGATAGCAGTCACGAATCAGAAAAAGAAGACGCTTTTAAAAATAAAACACATGTTGACTGTTAAATCCAGATTGGAGCTGAGGTGAAGAATGAGAGGCGAATGAATTAGCCTGCTGACTGTCTAAATGTTTAGTGAAAATAAAACGGTGCACCTGAAAGGGTTTCAAATCTGTCTGTCCATTTTCAACCATAAAACAAAACATCTGCAAACAAAGTGAACAGGTGTGTTTTGTGTTTTATGGATTTTATTTGAGAGCCATGAAGGACAATAAGACGTTTTTGTCTTAGAATAGCTGTACAAGCCAACCAGTTAATGAATACTGTTTTCAGGAAACAAACAATATATTTACACCGAAATAGTTTAGAAATACCATACTGTACCTCAAGATCTTCCAGATCAGTGCTGTTTATTCGGGAGGATATGTTAAAGATCTGTAAAGTACAAAACAAATGCACAATAAAACCCAGCCACCACAAGACTATAGTAGAACCCTGTCTGCCTGAGCATTAAAAACAACATTCACTGTAATTGCAGCTAACAAATTCATTTCAGAAATCTCAGCTGTTTTGCAGGTCCAATAGTTAAATAGGTTTCAACTGTGCAGTTTTGAAAGACATGCATGCTATACCACACAAGAATTGTCATTTTAAAAACATTGCTGATTCTACTTTAGATAAAAGGAAAAATTCTCAGTTTCTAACCCTTTATCTCGGATAATCTGTTTGCAATTGGACTTCCTGGGTTATTTTATCTGAGCAGTGTCTTCTGGATCTAATCATGTTATTGGCTAAAAGCATGCCTGTCAAAGGGGAAGCAGCTGGTTGGTTAATGACAGATAAGAAGCCAGTGAAGGGGTGGAGATAATTTCACCCTTCAGTGTAAATGATGCAAGTGCAACTCTGAAAACAGAGATGTCTTGAAGTGCAGTATTGAAATATCTGCAAGGAGTGATTGATGCATTTTCTTCATTAATATGGTAATTTTGAAAAAGTTTTAACATAATGTGTGTGACTTTTATATAAGATCATGAGAGCCTGACAAAGTAATGGCAACATATTATATAGCATTTCCAGGAATTTCTAACTTGAGTCTTTCTGGAGCTATCACATCTTCACAGAGCTGATCCCTCCACCATACTTTAGACATAAAAATACAAATGTACACTTCCTAACCAGCACCAATGAACTTTAGCATCATTAGAAACTTGATCTTTAAAAAGAAAAAATAATGTTAAATGTCATGTGTTTACCAGGTAAGAACTAAAAGCAGCGCTTAGAGCTGAAAGTTTCAAACCGACTTCTTTATTCTGCTTAGCATCCGCAGAGCCTTCGGTGTCGACCAAGAACACTGCAATCTTAAACATGAATATATATGCATTACATTTCCTTCATGAAACTCATGCACAGTAAACGCGTTATTTTCCATGTTTGTACTGTAATAACCTTTGCTAAGGGGCTGGTTTATTAACTTTTCTGTCTTACTACACTGTGCTGTGAATTTACCAGCGGATAACAAAGCAGAAAAGAACATAAGAACATAAGAAAGTTTACAAACGAGAGGAGGCCATTCGGCCCATCTTGCTCGTTTGGTTGTTAGTAGTTTATTGATCCCAGAATCTCATCAAGCAGCTTCAACAACATTACTGGGGAGTTGATTCCAGACCCTCACAATTCTCTGTGTAAAAAAGTGCCTCCTATTTTCTGTTCTGAATGCCCCTTTTTCTAAACTCCATTTGTGACCCCTGGTCCTTGTTTCTTTTTTCAGGCTGAGAAAGTCCCTTGGGTCGACACTGTCAATACCTTTTAGAATTTTGAATGCTTGAATTAGGTCGCCACGTAGTCATCTTTGTTCAAGACTGAACAGATTCAATTCTTTTAGCCTGTCTGCATATGACATGCCTTTTAAGCCCGGAATAATTCTGGTCGCTCTTCTTTGCACTCTTTCTAGAGCAGCAATATCTTTTTTATAGCGAGGTGACCAGAACTGCACACAATATTCAAGATGAGGTCTTACTAGTGCAATAAGCTACTAACAACCAAACGAGCAAGATGGGCCGAATGGCCTCCTCTCGTTTGTAAACTTTCTTATGTTCTTATGTTCTTATGTTCTTATGTTCTTATGTCTAGATGAAGACATTTCTGAGTCAACAAAAACTCCTAGGTCTTTTGCATAGATTCCTTCTCCAATTTCAGTATCTCCCATATGATTTATTTATAATGTACATTTTTATTTCCTGCGTGCAGTACCTTACACTTTTCTCTATTAAATGTCATTTGCCATGTGTCTGCCCAGTTCTGAATCTTGTCTAGATCATTTTGAATGACCTTTGCTGCTGCAACAGTGTTTGCCACTCCTCCTACTTTTGTGTCGTCTGCAAATTTAACAAGTTTGCTTACTATACCAGAATCTAAATCATTAATGTAGATTAGGAATAGCAGAGGACCTAATACTGATCCCTGTGGTACACCGCTGGTTACCACACTCCATTCTGAGGTTTTTCCTCTAATCAGTACTTTCTGTTTTCTACATGTTAACCACTCCCTAATCCATGTACATGTGTTTCCTTGAATCCCAACTGCGTTCAGTTTGAGAATTAATCTTTTGTGCGGGACTTTGTCAAAAGCTTTCTGGAAATCTAAATAAACCATGTCATATGCTTTGCAATTATCCATTATCGATGTTGCATCCTCAAAAAAATCAAGCAGGTTAGTTAGACACAATCTCCCTTTCCTAAAACCATGTTGACTGTCTCCCAGGACCCTGTTACCATATAGGTAATTTTCCATTTTGGATCTTATTATAGTTTCCATAAGTTTGCATATAATAGAAGTCAGGCTTACTGGTCTGTAGTTACCTGGTTCAGTTTTGTTTCCCTTTTTGTGGATCGGTATTACGTTTGCAATTTTCCAGTCTGTCGGTACCACCCCTGTGTCAAGAGACTGCTGCATGATCTTGGTTAGCGGTTTGTAAATTACTTCTTTCATTTCTTTGAGTACTACTGGGAGGATCTCATCCGGCCCAGGGGATTTGTTTATTTTAAGAGCTCCTAGTCCCTTTAACACTTCTGCCTCAGTTATGCTAAAGTTATTTAAAACTGGATAGGAACTGGATGACATGTGGGGCATGTTGTCAGTATCTTCCTTTGTAAAAACTTGTGAAAAGTAATCATTTAATATATTTGCTATTTTTTTTTCTTCATCTACGATTTTGCCATTTGTATCTCTTAAACATTTAATCTCCTCTTTGAATGTTCTCTTGCTGTTGTAATATTGGAAAAACATTTTGGAATTGGTTTTAGCTCCCTTAGCAATGTTCAATTCTATTCCTCTCTTGGCCTTTCTAACTTCCTTTTTGACTTGCGTTTTGCAGTTCTGTGTACTCTTTCTGCGTACTTTCTTTTTGGTCTTTTTTTAATGCTCTATAAAGTGCCTTTTTTCTCTGAATATTTTTTTTAATTGATCTATTAAACCATTTTGGCAATTTAGTTTTACATTTAGATTTGTCTACTTTAGGGATGTAATTGTTTTGCGCCTCTAGTACTACATTTTTGAAGAACAACCATCCTTCTTCTGTGGGTGTTTTCTCTATTTTACTCCAATCTACTTCTGTTAGTCTCTGTTTCATACCTTCATAGTTTGCTTTTCTAAAATTGTAAACCTTAGCTTTAGTCATTACTTTTGGGGTTTTGAAAAACACTTCAAATGAGACCATGTTGTGGTCTGAGTTTGCCAGTGGTTCTCTGACCTCTGTTTTAGTTATTTTGTCTCGTTATTTGAAAAGACTAAATCAAGGCATGCCTCCCCTCTAGTCGGTGCCTTGACAAATTGTGTTAGGAAGCAGTCATTTGTCATTTCCACCATTTCAATTTCATCCTTCGTGCTACCCACCGGGTTTTCCCATTTTATTTGGGGGAAGTTGAAATCCCCCATTAGTATGGCTTCTCCTTTGCTACACACATTTCTAATGTCATTGTATAACAAATTATTTTGCTCACCTTCTGAATCTGGCGGTCTATAGCATGCTCCTATTATTATGCCCTTTGAATTTTTGTCTGTTATTCTGACCCATATTGATTCTGTTTTATTTTCTTTGTCCAGGTTTAACACCTGGGCTTCAAGACTGTTTCTTATGTATAGCGCTACCCCTCCTCCTCTTCTGTCCTGCCTGTCTTTCCTATACAGTGTATACCCACAAATATTATATTCGTCCCCATCACTCTCAGACAACCAAGTTTCTGTAACACCTATCACATCATAGTTACCTGTTAGTGCAGTAGCTTCAAGTTCTAGAATTTTGTTTCTGATACTTCTAGCATTTAGATAAATACATTTAATGGTTGTCTTACCTGAGTTGTTGTTCTTGTTTTGATGTGGTCTCCCTTCTGTTTTTTTGTTGATTTCTCCCCCCTTCCTTTCTAGTTTAAATGCTTCTGAACCTGCTCGAGGATCTTTTCTCCGAGTAGACTAGTTCCCTTGTTATTTAAATGCAGCCCATCCCGTCTATACAGATAGTCCTCGTTGTAGAATGTGGTCCAATGATCAAGATAAGTGAAGCCTTCCCGTGTGCACCATGTCTTCAGCCATGCGTTTTGATTAATTATTTCCAGCTGTCCATATGGTCCTTTGCAAGGTGCCGGTAGTATACCGGAAAATACTACAGTTTTGGTTTTCTCTTTTAATTCCCTTCCTAGCTCTCTGAATTTGTTTTGCAGGGATTTTGGTCTGTCTCTTCCAATGTTGTTTGTACCGATGTGGACGACTACTACCGGGTCGTCTCCTGTTCGTTCTAGGAGCCTGTCCACGTTCTCAGTGATGTGCCTGACCGAGGCTCCCGGAAGGCAGCACACTGTTGTAGTAAGGGGGTCCAAACTGCGAATTGAACTTGCTGTGTTTCTCAATATGGAGTCCCCAACAATCATGACCTCCCTTCTTTTTGCTGTCTGGTCACCACTGTCAATGGGGTCCTGGATGTTGTTCCTTTCGTTCTCTTGTTGTTGGTTCTGCTCATCAAAATTCTGAAGTGACTCAAATTTGTTGGTTGTTTTGATTTCTGGTGGTTGTGTTTGACGAAGTTTCTTTTTTTCCCTGCTTCTGCCTGCCTGAACCCAGCTGTTCTGACCTTCTATCTCCCTGGTGGCTTTCAGTCTGTTAGGGGTGATGCAGACTTCCATGAATTGTGGGTGTGCCAGTTCCTCAAGATCCTGTTGCTGTCTCATTTCTTCCAGCTCCATTTCTAGCATACTTACTAGTTTATGCAAGTCCTGGATCGCGCGGCACTTTACGCACACTTGGTTTAGCTCCGCTGGGTTTTCTCGGATTTCCCATATCAAGCAGGTGTCACAGATTATTGGCTTGAAGACCATGTTGAGGTTTTTTTTTTGAAGTTTAGTTTCTTCTGCAGCCGTCAACCTGCTTTCAAACTGCTCTGTACTTTTCCACACCTGTACTTCTCCCACTCGCTGCCGCTTCCACTCGCGGTCGCTGGGAAGACTGCCAGTGACAGTTGCAGTGTTTAGCAGCCGTCGCTAAAAATACGGCGTAAGAAAGGTGTTTTCCTGGCATTCTGCACCCACTATCAAATTTACACTTTGCCACCATTAATCCATTACAATTAGATTGAAATGCATTCAATGAAGAAAAGAGCAGCCGCTATGTGTTCTCTGCACTGAGCCTCTGGATCCTTTCCGACCACAGTTGGCATCTCTGGAGGGAAAGCCAAATCCACCTTTTCCAGAGTGCTGGGCACATTTCTGGATGTCATGCTGAAAAGGGCAGGCCAGTACATATCATTTCCTCAGGATACTCGCATAACTGATGTTGGCTGCAGGTTTTTCCAAACAACTCTGTTTCATGCCGAGTGACCTCAGGTGAAAAGACTCCCAGCTCCTTCACAGAAAACTTTTCCCCGTGAGCCAAGACTTACGCTGATGTATGTTTTCATTTTCCACAAATGTCATAGAGCGACTGCTCTCTATACTCCTACAAGTGCAGCCTCTAAATAGACCAGTGAGACCCTCGTTATCATAACAGAGGATCATTATTTGTGCGTGTTAAATAATTTGCATTGCTCTTAAGCTTACATAGGGTGCAGTGCAAAATAATCGGCTGGCCGCAATGCAATTGGAATTTTGCATCTGCAATTATTTGCACTGTGCCTATACTTCCAACACCCTCTAAATCTCATGCCTTGAAAAGTAGAGGAAACGTACCCTATAATTGTGGTGCTGGTATCACTATAGCAGCTGTTAGAAAGTAACACAGACTATAATAACGGTGTGCAATTATTCAGTGCTAACAATGCACAGAACTGGATCTGCTAGAGATTATCCCAGTGAGCATATTTTTCAATTTAAATTTTTTAAATTTCAAAATGTGATCGGGATAATTTAGATTCATTTTTCTTTTGGGTTAGCAGACGACTGCGCTTTTAATCAAGTTTTTTTGTTTATTTGTTTCAAAAAGAGATCAGAATAACTTTAATCCTAGCTAATATATATATTATAACTGCATTTTTATATTCAACATACACGGTATGCTTATTTTTTAAATAGTTTTAACGTTAATACACATGTTGCCAAAACTGAATTATATTCTGAAGTGTTAATTGAATTCATTCCAGTATATCTAAACGCACTGAATATAATGTATTGACTACATGTAAAGTATTAAGAACTGTTACTTCATTTGGGATAAAGTGTTTTCTAGGAAAATGGATTACAAATCTGGATAATTTTGCATTTGATAGCAAATTTAAAAAAAATAATAATAAAATCTGACCTAGCAAATAAGCTGAACTTGATTTTGCTGCATAGGTGTTGGTGGCAGAATAGCTGTTATTTTAAAAAGAAACAAAATCCTACCGCTGACTGATGCTGGAATAAATCACCACAATTTAGCTTGTAACGGGTTCAACTTTAAATATGATTAATCCAACAGCTAAACATTAAAAACATGTAAAGATTAAAAAACATATAGATTTATATTACATACTCTCTCTATCATAATATCCATCGCTCTCTCTCTCTCTCTCTCTCTCTCTCTCTCTCTCGCTCTCTCGCTCTGTCTCTCTCTCTCTATATTCTCGTCTATGTCTCTCTATACTCGATCTCTCTCTCTACTCTTGTCTGTTCTATCTCTGTCTAATATCTGCTGTATTAGTATCTCTCTGTCTCATTCTATCTGCTCTCTCTCTATTTGGACCTCTCTCTCTCTCGCTCTCCGTCTCTATTATCTCTCTATATCTCTCGCGACTATCTATCTCTCTCTGACACTCTCTATCTCCTCTCTGTCTATAGGTGTCTCTCTCTCTCTCTCTCTCTCTCTCTCTCTCTCTCTCTCTCTCTTTCTCTCTCTCTATACTCTACTCTCTATCTATCTCTGTCATCTCTATCTCTTATACTGATGTATATCTCTCTACTATCTACTCTCTCTATTCGCTGTCTCTCTCTCGGATTGACTCTCTCTCTCTCTCTGTCTGTCTCTCTCTCTCTCTCTTTGACTCTCTCTCTCTCTCCTCTCTCTCTCTCTCTCTCTCTCTCTCTCTCTCTGTCTCTCTCTCTGTCTCTCTCTCACTCTGTCTCTCTCTCTCTCTCTCTCTCTATCCTCTCTCTATCTCTGTCTCTCTTCTGTCTCCTCTCTCTCTCTCTATCTCTCTCTGAGGATGGTCTCTCTCTCTCTCTGTCTCTGTCTCTCTGTCTCATCTCTCTCTCTCGTCTCTCTCTCTCTCTCTCTGTCTCTCTCTCTCTCTCTCTCTCTCTCTCTCTCTCTCTCTCTCTCTCTCTCTCTGTCTCTCTCTCTCTCTCTCTCTCTCTCTCTGTCTCTCTCTCTCTCTGTCTCTCTCTCTCTCTCTCTCTCTCTGTCTCTCTCTCTCTCTCTCTCTCTGTCTCTCTCTCTCTCTCTCTCTCTCTCTCTCTCTCTCTCTGTCTCTCTCTCTCTCTCTCTCTCTCTCTCTCTCTCTCTCTCTCTCTCTCTCTCTCTCTCTCTCTCTCTCTCTCTCTCTCTCTCTCTCTCTCTGTATCTATATCTATATCTAGTCCTGGATGTAACCCTTTGGGTTTTGGGGTCGCCTCTAAGGATCCCTGATATGAAAATAGTTCTTATCAGAAGCATTTGGTTTTAGCGGCAGTTAAGATTTCTAGCTCGAGCATCTTCTTCTTCCAGCTCGAGAAACGCATCTCGGCAGAAGCGGGTGAGTCTGGGTAAGGGGCATTTATTCAAATATCGGGACACCTAATATGTAACTTATATAATACATACGTTTTCATTCTTTATAAATGATTTACTTATATTGGTACAGGTTAATAAACAGAATAATTACAATTTAAAATAACTGCCGTCAGGAA